>NC_138906.1:144641198-144756198 GCF_965231255.1 Vanellus vanellus
GCCCCCTCCCCGCCCCTCCGCCAATGGGAGCCGCCGGCGGCTGTCGCTAACGCACGTGACGGGCGGGCAGGGACGCTGCGGGGGCGGGGCCGGGCGAGGGGGCGGGGCGGGGCCGTTCGGCCCCGCCCCGCCCCCTCGCCCGGCCCCGCCCCCTCGGTTAAATTCGCTAAATAAGAAGAAAAGGCGATGAAAAAATACAGTGAACGTCTGAGACATGAACGGCTCGAAGGAAAGGAATTTCCAGTCCCGGTCCAGGACCACTGGCGTAGCTGCGTGGTGCACCCCAAACCCCATAATAAACAATAAAACAACTTACCGAATATCCGCGTCCTTCGGGAGATACTGAGATAAATGGATGATGTGTAGCCAAAGTGTTCTATGTGCGATGCACCATAAGAATTTAGGATTCCTCATGGATTCGGTAGTGCTGAGTAACTCGATCAGTAACAAGCGATAATAACATTAATTTCCTACTAAAATAGGAGGTGTGCAATGTGAGCATGTTACAATTGCTGGAGTCCAGATAAACTTCTCGATCTTTTACCCTCAGTGTTTAACAATATATTTTTTGTACGCTTTCTTTTTTCTTTTCTTTTTTTTTTTTTCTTGTAAGGGCAAAGCTTTTCTATGTGAAACAAAATGGAGTAAGTAAATTTTGGGAAAAAATAAAACCCCACTGAAAAGTGTCTTCCTGCAGCTGGGAATAGGCTGTGTAATTAGACTGATAAACTGCCTAGCCGTACGATTTGCAGTGTTTTTTGCAAAATCTTCCAATGTCTGGTATTTGATGATATTTTCCTAGGCTGAACTAACCCTTCCTGAATGATGAGATCGACTTTATTTTTATAACGTCGGCACGATCAAGGGGCATAAACTGATTGTACGTTTGATTGAACTTTCACTTTATGAGTTGAAGCAGCTCAGGAAAAAACCTACAAAGTCTCTTCGATTTTCAGTGACGGGGCTCCGAGACTGAAGGGGGGAGGGGAGGTGGCAGAAGCAGTGCGTGTCTGTTAATTCAAGATAGGCGAGACAGAAAATTAAATTTACAGAATAAATGCTTATCTGTATGGCAAAATTACACTGTGTTAGAACACATTAATTAATGTGATACAAAGCACTTAGCATGGACAAGAGCTGTCATGTTTGGCAGCTGGGTTGCCTTGGGTCAGCAACAACAAAAAATGTTAAACATAGTAGTCTTTGTTTATATTGACTGTTACATTAAGCATTACATGTTAATCAATTAACATAATGTATTTTTCCAGTGTAGGCAAGCCCTAGGAAGGCTTGGGTTGTAGTTGAGATACAGACTGGTAATGAATTTAGAAGGCCCGTGTTTATATTTTTTTTAAAGTTGCCTGAGAAGTAATTAAAGGGATAGAAGCTCTCCTTTTTCTGTGGCATTGCTCTCTATTTCTTTCCTCTTCATTTCACTTACCTTCTTCAATTCCTTGTCATCACAAAATGGTGGAAACAGTGGACCTGCTTATTCTTTCCTCCAAATCGCATTGCTGTTGGTAGGAGAGGGGCAGATCCAAAAGCTGCCCCTCTTCTCAACTTGGCAACCAGCACGCTTTTGTCCCAGATCTGACAAGTACTTAGGCATATGAATGGTTACAAAGGAAATAAATTATGTATGTGGACCTAAATACCTGGTGACCAAGAGCTCGAGTGTTTCATCCTGCATGCACCGAGGTCAACGACAAATTTTCTGGTGATTGCAATGGAGCAAGCTGTGGCCTTAGGCACTTTATCCAAAGTCTTTCAAATCAATTAGCCTTTCTGTTGATTCTAATGGCTGTTAGATCAGACTCTCAGACAGCAAAAGAAATACAGTCGCTTTGGTCTGGGTCTTGCTGGATGCAAAAGCTGACTCAGGGACTGGCCTCCCCTTAAGGAATTTGGCTCTTGTATTGGTATTACAGGAAAAAAAATATATCTGGAGAGATCTCTGGAGGAAGGGAACTGTTCACGTTTCCAATAATATGTGCCCTTGCATGACGCTGAATTATTGGTAAGAGTTAGCAGGGAGTGCGTCGTACTTTCTGTGTGCTCAGTGGCAGCTTCATGGCACAGCCACTGCTGTGCCTGCAAAAATGTCCCTGCATGTCCAGAGTGCTCTGTGTGTCATAGGAATAGCAAACGACTGGGCAGCGGTCCCCTCTTATTTGAACTGTATTGATTTTTCAAGATCCTACGCATTAATGCAAGGCATGACCTACTGTCCAGGCTCCCCCTGCCATGAAATCCCACAGGGGTATTTAGCAGGCACGGTGTATGCCTAGCCACAGACTGCAGAAACACTGACCCTCTGACCACAAGACCTTGAGTGACAACAAGCGCATTGAGCTTAAAACAAAGCGCCGCCATGCGTCGTGCCTCTTGGAGAGGCCCTGCTGCTCCGCAGCCGTGCCCATTTAAATGGTAGGTGAGAATGCAGATCTATCTCCCTATGAGAAACATCAAGTAGGAGGAGAGAGAATGAAGCCAGACAGAGCTCGCACAGTCTAAAAAAAACAACTCCCTCTAAACTGTGGAGAAGATATATCCTCCAGACAAAGAAAAATTTATTTATTTTTTTTAAATGCGTAATAAACCATTGATATCGCTCTGAACAAACCCATAATTCCCATGCAGCTTGAACCTGGCAGGTCTGCAGGGGAACCTCCATGCCGCACACCTTTGGTGAAACACGTCATCGGTTTAAAGTCAGTGCAGCACAGCTACCAAATCCAAAGTTTCACTTTAATGTTCAGCTAAAAACTGACACCCTGAACCTAATTTGATTAAGGCCAAGTCTAATGCCTCCTGCCCCACAGAAGACAGCTCCCACCTGGCTGTGGCAGAAAGTCCTCTGCTGTATGGGAAGAGAATCTGTGTGATTCCGCAAGATTACTGCTGTCAGATAGGTCTTGGTCTGTCCTGCCAAATGCAATATGCACAGAAAGAGCTGTGGTTTATAGTTTAAAAAATATCTTAAGTTTATGATTAACCGCAGTGAAATGTGGAGGATATGTGTGTGTTTTCCTATGGAAAAGATACTAGGGGCTGTTCAAAGAGTCCAAGCTTTTCTGTCCAAATTTAGGTACAAACACTTCAAACCTGTTGTTTAAAGCACAAGCAGCCTGAACAGATCCAAGCTTTAAAAAGCGCAGTCTGACATTTGTGTCCCTGCACAAATGTCAACCCCTTTTTTGACAGACGTAAACATCAATCTCAATGAAAGTGGGCACTTCCTTTTCTGCTCTTCTTCCTCTAATTTTAGTTAGTCCAGAGGTTTCTGCAACATTGGCTTAAAGAGAGGAGATTGATTGTTCCTGCTGTAAGCTACAAGTTTCTAACGCTCTTTTCCTGAACAGCAAGTTCAAATTTTGAGTAAGAGAAGGCCTTTCCAGACTTTTATGCAAAACAGGTGTTAGAGACCTGTTTCTGTATTTCTAGAGCATGAACTCAGCAAATTCAAGAATCCAATATTGACATGACTCGGAGCCTCATGATTTGGCTGAGCAAGATCCAAGGAGGCAGAAATTACTGGATATGATCCTCCAAACCAGACTGAAAAAGTTGGAGGATTCAGTTTTCTGTGGAAGAACTATTATCTTAAAACATTAAACCTGTTGTCCTTTTCAGAAAAGAGTCCTTGGTTAGAAAAAAAAAAACCACACCTCTTTTTCCCAAGAAACAGTCAAAATACAATTCCTGCTTTTCACATTGCTCGAGAGCAAAAATTCTGTCTTCAAATTGCCGTTGGCAGGAAGCCATTGTAAATCACAGCCAGATTAAAGAAATAACGGTAAGTTTTAGCCACACATTGAGCTCTTCTCCTCCGTTCTGTCAAAATAAACAACCTCTCAGAAGTCAGTACAGAAAAAAACTCTGTTTTTTTCTAGAGCACCTTCAGTGTCAGCATTTGACTGGTTTGCTCGAGCAGGAGTGTGTCGCCCGTCTCAGCAGGTAGCGCTGTACCGCAGTGCCAGCCAGCAGAGAGCCAGAGGCAGATGCGATGCCTCTGCTTGTGCCATTATGTGAATGATTTTTCTCCTGAGCCCTGGGGCATTCATCAAACAGTTTCCATCGGGGTTGTCTGTCTCCTTTCACATTTGTCTCTTGTACTAGAAAAAGTTCAGCATGGCTTCACTGCTCTTGCCTGAACCTGTCCTCTCCTTCAAGCCCTGGGTAATAAAACACACTATTGTACCTCCTGGGCACAACCAGGAATCGTGCTGCCTTGCTGTCTTCCTCTTTGCCCTGTGATTAGAGAGGCTTTCCAGAAGCACATCTCCTGCCTAAGACAGTCAAGTAAAGTGCTCTTATCATCCAAAGGAGAAATGACCCGTGAATTTTTTACTTAGGCGTTGAGCATGCATTTGTTACATTTATGAAATTCCTGCACCCTTCAGATATTTGATGGGTTATTACCATGGTTATTACCACCTCTGTTGTTTTTTTTTTTCTTTATTTCAGTGGTGATCTTAGGACGATGGGCATCCCACAGTCAGCATATAGGCAAGTGTGCTTCATCAACACTGGCGAAAGCTGCTGCAGTTTTATGTCAGGCAAAAGCTGCTCTTAAGCACCTGCTACAGGTTGAGTTTAGGACAAATTTACCTTAGTGCCATAATTTATTTTCCTGTGCTACGTTTACCTTCATAATGATTGCAACAATGTTCAGTGAGAGGATAAGTAGGTTTCTCTGTCTGTAGCATATCTGTGCTTTAAATCATACGGGAATGACAGGGTGCAAGAGAGCTTCCTCCTTAAATTGTCAGCTGGAAGCGTGTTTTGTTGTGTGGCTAGCCAGGCTTAAAACCCTTCCTTGAATTTTTCTGCACAACCGCAGAGTCAGCAGACTCACACTGTTCACATCTCTGAGGCATTTTTAGTCTCACCAGCAATTCATTTGTTTCCTTTTGGCTCTCCCACTGATTCATATGCTTCCTAAAATAGTGAGTACTATCTTTGTTCTGTTGTGACGCGTTACAAAAGAATTAGCAACATCAGTTTAGCACCCAGTAACGTGAATCACATCATATACTTGAACATGCTTGGATTTCAACTGGAAGACTCCATCCAATTGCAAATTAGCATTATTTTTTGAAAGATCTCTTAGTCTTTGCAGGGTATAAAGCCACACACCATGATTCTGCACAGTTGTTGTTTTCAGCCATGGATGTTTCTTGCAAATACTGAGCTCACCATTTCTCAGCATAGCTCAGATCAGCCCCAATAGATAAAAAACAAAAGGCCAAGTACTTCTGAGAGAAGACCAAATGATGCCTATTGCAGTGGAGCCCAAGGTGATCATGGTGGATAAAAAAGATGTGACCTTTCCTGCTCCCAAGTCTCAGGCACTGTGTAAGTAACAAAGACAATCAATACCTCACAACATCCTTAGCTCCCATTTTTAAACGTAATTTTAGCATGGCATATAAACAAACATATATGTGTGTCTCTGTATTTCATAGATTATTTATACAGCATATTACAGTATATAAGTATGTGTATGTAGTTTACACATGGAGGAATTGACTTGGGATCCCACAGACTTATTGACAGGTTCCCTTTCTTGCTTAGGTCAGACAGGATGAACGCCAGCACTCTGTGCCAGCTGAGCTCTGCTGAATGAGTCGTTAGCGTGGGAGGTCTTGTTTGTCGGGCTAAGCATTTCATAGAAGCCAGGTGCAAGAGTCATTGTTGCATACTCAAATGCTGCAACTCCGAATCTGGTTATTACAGTCATCTGAAGAGGTCTTTTCAGATAGCATTTTAAAACTGGCTCTGCACAACAACAAACTAATGAGGTCTCAGTCTCTCAAGATTTGTGCTAATGAAGCCTCCAGGCAAGAGACAGATCCTGCCACATGCCCTTCCAGTTTGGAAAAGTCAGCGTTCACAGCAATGTACAGCTTCCCTGCCTAACAGTGTAACTCCCCAGATGACAGCAACGATTTTAGTAAAACTTGCCAGCAAGATCGGCTTGTCCAGCCATCGCAGCGAGAGACCTGCAGTTCCAGATTTCGCTGTTAACCTGTTGAGTGGCTTTGGGCAGACTACGTAACTGCCTAAGTTCCTCAGAGGTAGGATGTGGTCAGGTAGTCAGGCCCTCCACCGGGATGATGCAAGAGAGCTGTTTGCACTTAACCCTTTTTACTGTAGGCTGTCCAAGAACTTTTCAAATAGCTGTAAGCTGTTGGAAAGATTCTTGGACAAGATGAAGGAGAGCTGCTCCCTGGGGTATTCTTCCAGGTGATGGTTCAGCTGGCATGAGGTCCAGAACCTAGATAAAGTAAGATATTATGCTTCAATTTTTAAACGTATACATCAAAACAGCACTTCTTGGATATGAGTGACAGTGTGACAGAATGTGACAACTCGACGGTGATGCCCTCAGTCTCCAAGCACCTGGTATCCCCCCCTAGGGCTCAGCCCCCAAACCTGATGTGCTAAGAGCCATTTGTCTCACCTGTGCCAGTGGTTCAAAACATGCTACCTGATGTATTTTGAAGATACATCTTTCATCCTGCTGTGGTGAAAGTGCTCAAGTATTAGAAATGGTTTTTTTTTTTATAAAAAAAATCTTGGCATAAGCAGGATCTTAGAGTGTCTTCCAGGGTTTCTGGAAAAACATCATGACTGGTTGTGACAGAGTAAGGAATGTGTTGTGTGAAAACAGGCAGTTCAAGAGAGGAGCTAAATAAAAGACACTGAAGTTGAAAGAACTCTTTTTCTCTGTACCTGAATTTTAGACATATTATCACTCAAATGTCAGAGCTTGAATAATTAAGGTGGTGTAATGAGACGTAATTGCCAGAGCTGCAAGGACAGTAAACATAACTGTGCTATTATCAGGACAAGCTGAGCTTCCAATGGTGCAACAGGTCAAACAGCTATAATCATACCACCCTACCTGGAATAGGGTAAGTGAAGGGGCCACGTGCAGACTGAACATGAACATACTGTACCTGGGCTCTGGAACTATAATTAGAGCAAAGCTGAAGGTTTATAGATCCCAGGCACAAAACAGCGTGATAAAGCTTAAGAAAATGTGAAAGTAAGTTGGAAGAAATATAAGTTTACTATTCAACAGAACAATGTCACATTAATTAACTACATAGCTGGGATTGTTAGTGAAAAAAAAAAAAAAGAATAAGTCAAGAATAATCCACTGTAAAAACACAGACTGAGGAGCAAATGAGTAGGGAGCAGCCCTGCAGAAATATCCTGGAGGTTGCATGCTCTTTCAAAAAAAGCAAACTGCATACCGAGAGGTACAAATATAAATAGAGGCTATAAAATACGTGAAGTCATTCTTCCACTTCTCTCAGTATTGGCAAAGCTCAGCTGGAGCTCAGTGAGCCTGGCTTGGGGCACCATGCTTGGGAGAGATAAAACACTCACTAGGCTATAGAGGAGAGCAATGTGTATGATCAGAGCTCTAGAAAAACACAACTTACATGGGAAGATTGGAGAAATAGGGGGTGCTGGCTGTAGTGAAGAGAAACCTGACAGAAATATGAGAGCAGCCTTCAAAAATAAAGATATTGCAGATTAATAAGACATTCCTTTGCAGCAGAAATAGAGTTTGGTTAGACATTAGGAAAAACTTTCTAAAAATAAGGCTAGTGATGCATTAAGCCAGATTGCCTGGGGATTGTAAACCTTTATTAAAAAGAGATGAGATAAAACTTAGTCAGGAATGACAGAGATAAAATTCATCCATCTATAGAGAGTGGGATGGTATAGATGACTTCTTGAGATCCCTTTTCATCCGTATTTTCCATGATCATCCAAAAGATAAGTGTTCGGGGTTTTTTCAGACTTGCTTGTTTATTCATGCTATTCACTTGACTCTTCATCTTGGAAATGGAAATCCCATTATTCAGTCCCAGTCAGCACTGACTTCAGGTTTTTCTTGTACTCTGTCGCAACACAATGTGACTGTTCAAGTTGCAAAGACATCAAGACAAAGTTTAAAATGGTGTTAGTAAAAATAATAACTTTGAAGTAACAATCATACCAGTGAAAATACTTATTGGCTTCAAATCAAAAGATTTCATGAAAACAAGTCACAAGTTGCAACTCTGGGGTAATACACATGGTCCCTTTGACACTTCAAAGAGACAATGCTGTTTGGATGAAATGTGCAAGTTGACTGGGACAGGCAAGACAGAGTCAGGAATAAAGCCACTTAGATTCACTCTGCAAAGCAGTAGTTCCTGCTCTGGTGTGCTGCAGGTGAAGCAGGAGACCTGTTACCATTTCACCACACTGCCGGCGCCCATCTACACTTGTGTACATATCCACATCCACTGCCAACAACATGGAGCGACTTGGAGTTCCTCTAATGCAAAGGAGGTGGCAGGTGGGTTTAAAGTCTGCCCACAGTGCTCTCACTGGACAACTGGGCCCTTCGGTAGGATAAACCTGAGACAAGCTCAGCAATTAAGGCCTCCTCCTGCTTCCATGGATGCCTTTGGTGTTTTTCTTCCCCCAGTGTTCCTATGGCAGCAGAATCAAAGCCCTGAACAGCTAACCCGATTGCCTATATCCTGGGAGATATGGGCATTTGATTGTGTTTCTGTCTCCATCTGATTTTGGTTATTACTGGGAGAATTTTAGCTTGCCTTCAAATTATTTCAACTCCATTACAGTGATCCTTGTTGCAACATGCAAAGGCACTTGGCTCCTGAGGAAGTGCCTTATAAAAAGGATAAAGTGCTTCTACCTATTATGATTAATATTATTCTGCTAAATATGGAGGGCGCTTTTGCTGCCCTCCCCCCAGGTTGCTACAGCAACACACATCTATAAGGAGTCATTCTTCTAATTGTGTCAATTAGGCTTATATAAGAGTATTTCAGAGATCCAAACACTGTGGAAAGCATGGTCTGAGGTCTGGCTGGAGATGAACCTCATGCTCCAAACACTAACAAAATTATTTTAAACCTCCTTCTGGTGTAATTGCGTTAGTCATGGCGGGCAGGATGCAGCGCAGTGGCTCGCTGGGCTGGGCAGGTTTGCTTCCTTCTCCCATGGAAAGAAGGACAACAGGCGGCTTCTGAAACACATCTCTGGAACAGAGGAAAGAAAAAGTGAGCTTGCATTTTGTTTGCAATACATTATTTTACAATCAAGACAAAAGAAATTAGAATGCAAACCCAGCATGTAATGATGCCAGATTAACCATTAATACTTCGCAGCTAAATGGTGCCAGATTAATGACTAATGCTTTACAGCTATACAGTGCTTTTCAAATACAGCCAATCTGTGAAATACACACAGACATACAAGTCAACAACAGTGAAAGTGCAGCAAACTTCTGATTGACGCCTTTGACTGGAGCAATCTGAAAGCTGCAGGGCCATATGGACACTTTCCAGACAACAGCAGCGCCTTTCTCATACAAGAAAACTATGCCTCTTTCCACACAATAAAATTAAATGAAGAAGTGTGTACTAACTAGCTGCTTATTTTATTAGCTCTATCCTCCCAGGGTGTTTTTCCAACCCAGATCATTATGTGTGAATAACAAACACTTTCTGAAAACTTGGTCTACTGGAGAGGGTTGTCATTAAAATATTAGCAGAAGGCACTGACTTGCTGTTACATGACATTACACCACCACACTTGCCATGTTTTGCCGATGCCGTGATTCATCATAGGAGTCTGCTAGAGACTGGCTATTGAAATGCCATCCAATTGCAATAATTGCTGGCTGAAACCTCCTGAAACAAAGAACATGGTATCTTTAAAGTGAGACAGTTACTTCTAATTACAGCCTATGATGGTCATATAATAATATAACTGTCCAAACATAACAGTATGATTGTTCAAATATGTAACTCCATTCATCCAAAAGAAATTTAAAAGTTTCAAAAATCAACATGCTAATTCTTCCCAGCTTCTCATCCTGTGTTGCAATGGAATTATAGATCAGGCTGCAATATTACTTACTGTGTATAACATGGAGCCTGTCTTTTCACACTATGTTTTCAGATTATAGGAAAGTGTAAAAATGGCACTTTGAATAAAAGTTTCTCCTCGTTTCATTTTTAATGCAGCTACTGGGGGGCCACAAAGTAACTCACAGTTGTGTGTGAGTAATTCACAGCTGTGTATATGTATGAGATTGATCTGGAAATGTTTTTATGTTAAAAGATGATAATGGCCTATATAGGATAAAAGGTGAGAAAAGGACCCCCTACACTCACAGGCACCAAATCCCAATGCCAGTCACATTTAATAACTTGCTAACTCTAGGCTAAAATAAGAATCACCATACTTGGAGTAACTTATTCTATCTTTGCATCAGGCTGCCTAGAGCTGAAGTCTTTGATTAGGAATAAGACCATGGAGCTGAACGCTCAGTATGTGAAATCGCAACACTGAAATGCACTGGTTTCCCTTTGTCCAAGAGGGGGTGGGGAGGAGGCAACGTGGGGGAAGGAGGTGACCAGAGAAGTTCCCCAGCTTAGCATTTCCAGTGCAAGCGTTGACCTGCATTGACCTGCCTCCCAGAACCGAAGCTTTGCCATACTGATGCAGAAAGGATTACTTCCCCATGGTTTTTAGTCGTCAATCTTCCAACCTAAAGCTCCTTTCTCCTTAAAGTTCTCAATAATTCTTCTGTTTCAGCAACCAGAGAATCGCCATAAATCACCTTTCTACATCAGCACTTTTTCCCCCTCTGTGCTCTCTAAGGGTGTTTTGTCATCGATCTTGTCTGCCCTGCAACTCTTTTCACTATTTTAGCTGCATTTAATTAGCACGACCGTTTATAATGCTCAGAACTGAACTCTGGACTGTTTGTGGATTTGAAAACGGTTGTTTTTTAAAAGGTGTTTTAGAAATGCTTTGAGATCCCACATCACCAGAAAAATGTGGGGAAGTGAAAAGCAGGGCAGTAGCTAGGCATATCATTTTTCCAGCAACTGCTGTACTTTGCTCATTATTATGGTTGGCTGATAAGGGGCACTTTTGGGGGAAAATGTTTCTACCTACTACTGCAGATTTCAGTATTAGAAATCCGATGTATGTTTGTGCCCTGAAGTCCTCTGAGAAGAGCCTCCCGGTTCCTGCCCAAGTGTGTCCCCTCTCCTTGGCCCCCTGGGTTTGTCAAATTGTTTTGGCCAAGCAGAGCTGGGAGAGATTCTCTTTGAGGAGTAGCAACACCATCTGTAAACCAGCAAGGATGATGACTGCTGAAGTTTCCCCATCTGTGATGGCTCTGCTTTGCAGCTTCCTCACGTGCTCAGGGCCAGAGGATGGAAAGAAAAAAAAAAACAACCCAAACCCTTGAAAATAAATTTGTCATTATTCCCTGGCTATGTGGATATTTTACTATCTGTCCACTCCCTGAAGCACTTCAGAAGTTACTGCAGTTACTTTGGTTCCACAATGAAAATGTCAGCTTCCTTTTTTTCTCTGCAGGCTTCTTCAGTACTTTCAATTTCTGCCACATTGTAGGTACTCTGACCAAAGGTACTCAAGTGCTTTCTGTTGATCCAGTGAGGACTGGTACTGTCATTTACATTTTTCACAGTCACAGAATGACGGAATCAGTGGATTCTGTTCACAGGCTTGAAGGTGCCTCTCGAGATCATCTAGTCCATGACCCCTGCTCAAAGCGGAGTCAGCTAGGGCTATTCCCTACCCCATGCTTGGGTTCCCTTTTGCCATGTAAGGGAAAAGATGCAAACACGAACACTCATGTGGATGGCTGAAAGAGCAGGATCCTGATGTGAGATGGAGCAGACACCAGTGTGACAGGGTGGAAGCTCTCTGTGTGACCTCTGAGGAACTGGGCTGAGTTTCAGAAGGGGACGTGGTTGCCTAAAGCATTGAGTAGGCAGAAAGCAGTTTGACTGGACATTCAGGCCCTGCTTGCTGATCTGAGGAGCTGTAAGTGACCAAGATTTTGTGAGGAAAAATTCTTAGGCACCCAAGATCCTGTTTCCATGCATGGCTGTAGGTGCCATTACCTCGGTAGAGTCAGTCGTTGTAGCATCTCCTGCACATCAGCATCCCTTACTTGCCTCAGGGACCAACCCCAGGAAACCCTGTATCCTCTCAACAATCATTTAAAAATGATCATAAATAGAACAAGTGCTGCTCTGTCGCAGGAGCCTACGTGGGTGTCTCTGCAGTGTATTCTGCAGTCCTGTCTCTACAATTGTTCCCTATGGTCTGCACTGTATAAAATCATCAGATCATTTAAGGATATTTCAGTTGGGTTGGCAGCCTTGCACCCTTGCACAGTGCGTTTCAAAAAGAAGTTTGTTTGTTTGTTTGTTTGTTTGTTTGTTTGTTTGTTTGTTTGTTTTTTCAAAAAGAAGCTTGCAGGGTTTGGGGCACTCTCCTGCTAAGCAGCTGACTGCACAGCCTGCTCTCACTGGGGCTTGCCTAGCACCCGCCATGAGGGGCTGGGATGGAGGAAGGAAAGAGAGGAGGCTGGTTTCATATCATGAGCAAGTAAGGAGGCTGGCACCGGGAGGCAGAGAGCAAAAGTCAAGCTGGAATGAATCCATGCCTGCATCCTTGCAGCTCTGTAACTTGTGGACTCGTTGCTGCCAGCTGTTGGTTACAGGTGAGCTTCCCAAAGCGTTGTGTCATCCCCAGAGACTGGCACATCGCCTGGCCTGCAGCACCCCAGCAGCACCCGTTCTGCACAGAAGTTTTCTCTGAGCCCTTTTACAAGCTGTTACAAGGGCCTTGGAGGCACCAAGGGTGCCTGGGATGCTGTAGCACTGCCAGCAGATCTGTAATGTTTTTCTCAGCTGCCTGGCAGCATGCTCAACCCTGCAAGAGTTTGGAGCCTGGTTAAAGTTCCTGGACAGGTCAGGGATCAGGCTGGATTGACCATAATGAAGAGGGATCCCCTCAGGCCACCATTTTTTTTAAACAGCAGAAGACAGCAGAAGTTCCTGGCTTGTGTCTGGTGGAATGTATCCAAGTGCCAAAAGACGCCGTCATCATGGGCTCTGCCAGGGCAACGAGTTTATGAATTATCCTCGTTGACTGACAAGGCTCGGGCAGATGAGGGTGCGGCAGCCTTCCTGGTTCTTGCAGATATAGACCCCATGTGTCAGGCAGCAAAAAGAATGTGGGTCATACTGCTGTCTCTTGTTTTGGTGAAACGGCTTTAGGCAAACTCCCCTGTCCCAAGGCCTAGGACAGGGCACTCGTGATGCCAAGTTCTACCCTTTACCTCGCTCTAACACACAAAAGCAGCAAGCACCAGCATGCCTGCACAAGGGAGTGCAAAGCAGAAGACAAATGGCAGAACAGGGAGCGGTCCATAACCAGCCAGAGCAAGTGCTGCTGGTCTCATCCCCTTCATCTTAGGTAGCAAAGGTGGACACAGGCCTGTGGATGTTTCCACGGTGTGACAGGTCTCATATCACCCTGTGTCCTTGCTAATATGCAATAATGATGTGTCCTGTGCACGCAAAAGGCCTTGAGATGTGAACACTAAAGATGCAAGTAGGTTAAAAAGACTTGGCGCAGGGACTATGACGTGTCAGCCACTCTCAGATGTGACTATCACAGACAGTACATGTGTTGCCACAGGAACTCAGTGAAAGGACTTCAGAAGCAAAGCTGCCAGCCTTGTGCTTTAGTTACTAAACAGTGCTTCCTCTTGCAAGTTCCTAAAAAAAGAAAACATAGGAAAATGTGGAGATCTCAGTAGAACATGATAAGGTTCTGGAACAAGTTGTTCTCTCCTACTGTTGCCTCCTTGCTGAAATGAGTGAGGGCTCTCTCACCTTGCTATATCTACTGCCATTTCTTTCCAGACTTGTCAGGGACACGTCCTTATGATGCAGTTTCCCATTATTCACCTTCCCTCCTTCTGAGTGCTAGTCTGGTTTGCAGGGGTCCAAGTAAAAATATATAAACAAGAGCAGCATTTACAACAAATACATCTGCCTCCAACACAGCAGACCCAACATTTAGTTCTATTTTGGCTCTGGTAAAAGAACATTCATTTGGTGGATTCCATTGAAATCCTTGTTATATTTGCAGTTGGCTTTACCTGCATGCCAAAACCGAGTTTGCACACCCCCAGTCTCCTCTCGCTCATCTCCCTCCCAACAACTGCACAAGGATTTCAAACAAGAAAAAGCTGGAAACTTGTTGAAAGAACACAAAGATCTTGTCCTTGCTAGCCAGAGAAACAGCACTGGTACCTGCCTGTCAAGAACTTGTGGCTTTTCCGTTTGCATGTTTCTTGCTAACACTGTTTATCCAGGTAGCACAGATGGGGCGTATCATTTGGCAAGCTTACCCCTAAGCTTTTTACAACAAAGATGATAACAGGTGCAAGATAAGGGACACGTACAAAAACAAGAGTTCATTACAAATACATTTGCATCCAAAGCAGCAGCAGAAGGACTTGGCTTTACTTTATCTTAAAAGCACACACTTTGTGAATTCCATTCAAATACTCACTGTATTTGCATCTGATATTGTATGCGTGTCACCCCAGGCAACAACACGGAACCAAACTGTGTTTGCGTGGGCCTGTGCTTCTGTGCAAGGGCGGCCAAATAAGTCATCTCTTCTCATGACAGTATGGAGGTTTCAGGATGGCTCTCAAAAAACTAGAGACAAAATTCTGAAGAGAGTGCATTGTCCCCAGAGAGCAGGACTTCTGAAGGAACTCACTAGATTAATAGTGAAAGCTTCTTACTTCTAGAGGTTTTATTTTGATGTCAAAGTGGAAGCTAGGCAGTTAGGATGTGCTAAGCCCTTGAAAATTTGGCGCCAAGTTCTGCTTCTGCCTCTTTGCGTGCTCAGTGAACATGGTACAGCTGTGGGGAGGTTCCTGGTCAGAGAGGGTCAGTAACCTATAATCAGTAGAGAGACTAAAGTTAATTAGCATGATTTGAGTGCTGAAGCTACATCCTTATTCTGAACTACTCTCTGTAAAAGTCCTCTTTTACTCCACTGGCTAAAAAGATGTAAGAGACTAACCTAACAAAAGATAGGTATCAAAAGGTATCACACAATAAATGTTGCATGACCCACTGTCTCATTCATAAATCTGCAGTCTGAATCAAGAGTAATTGAAAGCTGGTACTTTATGGTGTACGTAAAGTGCCTTGACAGATTCATCCGTTTCATCGAGTAAAACTGAATCTCAGATAAAACCATTGGAGACTTGAGAACATCAGGTGAGCAACAATTCCTATTGAGTGCAGTGGAGTTGCACTCAATAGGAATGCCTACAGTTGGCAAAGGTGTCAGTGGATAAGGAAAAAGAGCTGTTTCTCTTCATTCTGAAGGACAGTCACTCCAGCTCAGTCCTGCAGCACACAGCCAAGGAAGCATGCAGTACTCCCCTCATCCTCCATAAATCACTGAGACCTTTGTTTCCCACTGCTGTTAGCATAGCACCTTTTACAACCTTTATTTGTGCTTGAAACTGGGGATTGAAAGAGCACAACAGTAACAAGAAATACATGAAAGTTTACCAGCACATTTATCTACAGACAAAACTACAAAAAAATAAACAAATGCAGCAGCAACAAAGATGAAACTCCTTCACTGCAACATCCTTTTGGAACTTTCCATCTACTTTGTAATTAAAGACTTAAATGTACAAACCACGGAAAAAGGGTAAACTGTGTTTTAAAGTGGCTCGGTGCTTGTTACCACATGCATTAATGTATTATTCTGTGGCCAGGAGTGGAATGACTGCAGTTATATTTGTTTTCTTAGTGCACTCCTTTAAACAAAGATTTTTGTTTGAATATTTTTAGTAGTACAGGTAAAAATAACTGCATATGCCTGTTCACTGTGGCATGGAACTGGACAGGAAACACTATTGTTACTACATACAGATTTTTCCTTAATTCTGATACTGGAATGGATCCAGGATTATTCAGAAGAGGAAAACGAGAGAGAGGGAGAATACATCTTTGCCCATGTGAGCGTAGAGACCAGACCTGTTGGATCACTGTTCATCTTTACGCTCTCATCACTACAGATGAGGGATCCTGGTGCCAGTCTCCCATATCCCAGAGAATACCTCAGCCCCTGGCCATTGGATTTTCTGAGGTGGGCCTCTCTCTCCCCTGTTGTCCTCTGCATGAAGACTTTTTTTGGTACAAGCACTTGAATATATATATGTAGACCTCCAAAACTTCAGCCCCTGTTTGGCCATCACGGGACAGCTGAGGGTCTCTTTTTATCATTTCACAGTATCACAGTATGCTAGGGATTGGAAGGGACCTCAAAAGATCATCTAGTCCAATCCCCCTGTCGGAGCAGGAACACCTAGATGAGGTTGCACAGGAAGGCGTCCAGGCGAGTTTTGAATGTCTCCAGAGAAGGAGACTCCACAACCTCCCTGGGCAGCCTGTTCCAGTGCTCTGTCACCCTCACTGAGAAGAAGTTTCTTCTCAAATTTAAGTGGAACCTCTTGTGTTCCAGCTTGAATCCATTACCCCTTGTCCTATCATTGGTTGCTACCAATGATATGTTGACAAATTTATTATATTATTTATTTATATGTTGACAAATAATATCTGGATGTTCTTTTAACAAATGTCAGCTATAACGGATTGGTATTTCCTGACACAAAACTTGTTGTTCTTTTTTTTCCAGAAATTCCAGGGTAGAGCAGTAACTGAATTATCTCTACCTAAACCAGCCATTGCTGCCACTAGCATTGTTGTCCAAGGATTTCAGAGTTTTATCTGAGGAGTGAGCTGGACAAAATACTTCAGTAAGAAGTACACATCAGAGAGACAGGCAATCATCTTTCAGCTTCTGAGAGAAATACTGAAAAAGGTGATGAAATGTATTTTTTAACACAATAAGAACATTAAAAAAAGTTTATAGATGCCCCTTACTAAGCATAAATTTTCATATAGAGTGGTAAAAACCCATTAGAACATTAAGCCAAATCATTACTACCCTGTGTTGACAACACAAAAGGCAAACTTACTAGAATCAATACAGACTTGAAGCTTTTCAATAACTGTACATGATGGGTGAAATATTTGTTTAAGAAAAAAATAGTAATTTAATGAGAAGAGTGAAGGTGCAGAACAATAAGAAACCAATGTCAGCACACTGAGAAAGAGGTCAGGATTATTGGTTTTTATACGACACCTGGTTTATTCGTTTCTTACTAAGGGTTTAAATCAGTTTAGCACCATTTTGGTTCATTCAGAGATTAACAGAAGTTAATATTTTATAAGATTTATTTATAATACCCTTGAGGTTTAGAGTATGTTTATGTAACCCTTCTGCCAGGAATTGGCAGCAGCTGAAAGAGCTGGATTCATTTATCTAGGGGTTCTCTCTGAAAACTTAAACAACAGCAGTTTCAGCCTCCACCCAAAGCTAAATGACCTCCTTTGGGTGCCCTGACAAACAATAAATCCTGCTCAAGACATAGCAAGGGTTTAAAACAAGGTCCAGAGTTTCAAGACAAAGAGAAATTTAGAGGCGAGGGAAAGGGAAGAAGAAAGGCTTGGGGTAAACCCGCAAGAGCCACTAATCAATAAAATAAATAATGCTTAAGTGAGATCCCTAACCTCCCTCTCTTTCTCATCTCTGTGGCACAAAATAAAGGCTTGCTCTCATTTCCAAACAGATGCCTTGTCACTTGAATGTCGCTGCCCACTCAAAACTCTCCCCCTATTTACTGTGTGGCTTCACTTTACAGCTAAGCTAATGAACGTCTCTATTACTGTCCACAAACCGGGAGATCCTACCGTTTCTGCAGCTCTGTGCTGGTGCTGATGCTCAGCTCACCATCCAGTGAACTGATTCAATGGCACCAAACTGGCAGAAAATGAACTCAGGAAGGCCAAAAGCAAGCAGTGGATGTTTCTGCTGGTTTAACTCTCTGAAACAACTCACTGTACTATAAAATGAAGGTTAAAGCTGGCACCAGGGAAGAGGATGCCAAGGCCGAGGACAGAAAGAAAAGCCAAGCTGCTGTTGCTTCTAGTAAAAACTGGGTTGGGCTAGTTACTAATAGGTTTGGCTGGCATAGCTTTAAGGTTAAACAGCTCTTAAGCATGGTGGCACTTTCGTATGAATTTGCTGGCCTACCCCCACATAGGCCAAACTTTGAGGGAGGAAGGCGACTGCCCATGACTACAAGACGAAGGGGACCGTTTGGTCTGTAAATAGCCCCCAGCCACCCCCTACGGTGTGGAGTCCGTCTCCCAGCCAAGAGGAGGAAATAGGGCCTCTGTTGCAAAACTGAAACAAAACATTTCACTGCAGACTGAGCCCTGGGGCCAGCTCTGCTGCCCCTCATCCAGCACACCGGCCCCGAGGTTTTTCCCCAGTCTCACATCTGCTCCTGCAAGTTTTCCTATGCCTCACTGCCCATAGCGAGGGCATTTTTACAATCCAGCTTCCTCAGTTTTGGGGGTGGGGTAGGGAGCTAGCCGGTTTAAACCCCCAAGTGCTTGGTTTCCCGGGGGGCGGAGGAATTCACCTCAAACAGCCGCCGGCAGCTCCCGCCTCGGCAGCCGGGGGGAAACTGAGGCAAAGGCGGCGCAACAGGCGCCATTTGCAGGACAACAAAAGGCCGTACGGCTCCCACAAAACCGCGCGTTCTCGGCTGCCATCTACCGGTGCTTCCTCTGTTAAACGCTTACACCGGAGGGGCGGAGCGGTGGGCAGCATGGCGGCCGCCGCCATGGTGCTGGGCGGGCTGCGGCAAGGGCCCTGCCACCGCAGGCTGAGGACGGCGGGCGCCCGCGGTGGTCTGCCGTGGCCGGAGCTTGGTGGCGGGAGGGCGGCGGCGGGCTGGAGCCGTCGGGCTCCCGGAGGAGAGGTGCAGTACTGCGCCGAGCTGGTGCGGTGAGTGCCCGGGGAGGGGAGGGGAGCAAGGGGAGAGGCCTGCCAATGCGTGGGGTTTGTTTTTTCTCGGGGTCGGCGAGTTTGTCAGTGGAAGGCTTGCGAGCGCTTCCCTCCTGACGGAAAGGCTGTGCTGAGTTTCCCAGAGAAGGTGACCGGAGTTTCCTCCAGGCCGCCCTCGGCCTCGCCTGCGGCGGCCCGGCGCGCCCAGTAACCCCTGCGGCCCTGAAGCGAGCGGCGCCGGTGGATGGGGTTGCGCCGGGGCCTGGCCTTTTCGGGAGGAGCAACCGAAACGAGAGAAATACTTAAGCTACGTGGATGATTTAACCTGTAAACGGCAGTTTCCATCCCCCACTTCCTTCACAGTTGCTTTTCTTCTGGAAGATTGAACGTTTCCATTTCGTTGCCTCGGCCTTTCGGAGAGGAAGATCACCGAAGTGGGTGTGTGGAAATAAGAGGTGCTTTCAGATCTTCTTGGCTACTGGGAAATAGCCAAGCTTCCCAAGTACTCCTTGGGAAAATGAGCAAAAGCAGAGGAAATCTGACAGCTGGACAGACAGCTCAAGTGCTTTCCCTGACCTGGATACAGGAGAGGGAGGAAGTCTAGTTTCCAAAAGTATCCAGTTTTGGTCAAATCCAAAATGCTCCAAGAGAAGCATGAGCGCAGCTCAGACACTTCCAGGCCAGGCAACGTTTCCTGCTTGGCTTCTGGGCCGTAAACAACGTGCTGCTTTCTGGTCCAAAAGGGGTTCAGAGGTACAAAGTAAAAAATTAAACAAGTCTTGTTGTACAAAAAGACTTGAATGCTTTCTCTTTGGATACAGTTGTCCTTGGGTGGTTGATGAAAGCAGGGAGAAGGCTTCCAAGCGTGTATAGGAAGAGTGGAACAGGATTGTCTTCTCCAAGCTGGTGCTTGTAAAAGATATAAAGGTGTGTGTAGTCAGCAGTAATATTTGAAGTAGGAAAACTAATGGGAGGAAATGCGACAATTTTAAATTTTCTGTGCAACACCAAGCAACAGACCTTCACAGATGCATCAGAATGCATAGCCAGGTTGCGTTTTCCTTGATAAAACTTCAGATTACAGCTTTGTTTTCCTGATTACTCTAGCCATGATTTGTTCACCTGTTACTCAGGAGATCAGAGGCTGCGTATACAGGTGTAATATATAGGGAAAATATTTTCAGTAACAAACAACTGTGAACAGAATTGTTAGGTTCCAAGACACAGAAGCTGAGATAGTTGAATTTAGATTTTTCTTTGGTTATTTTTGTTAAACCATTAAAAAGGACTACTTATAAAAATACACAAGCATTCAGAATAATAAAATGAAAGGTGGTTCTGCTTTTGGTGTCATTTAATTGAAGCTGCTGTTCGCAGTAGCTCTCAAGTTACAAAAAACAAGAGGAAGAGGGAGGACTTACTATTTAAACAGAAATAAAACACTTGGGGCTCTACAAGCATCAGCAACTCCTCAGTCCTGAATTTGAGTCTCCGACACATTAGGAAGAACAACTGAGTTATGCTTTAATGATGTAGATTTGTGCAACTTTTTGCAATATGCAAGATATACTTTTTTGGGGGCTTTCCTTTTTATGTTAAGTGACTCTTTACAAGTAGCTTTAAGCTATTTGATTAAAAAGATGTTTCCCTAGCAGGTAATTTTTCTGTCTCTTGCTGTCTATAATGTCTGCTCTGGAAGACAAGCTTGTGAATTAATGGTATTATGGAGTTTTGTAACATGGAAGAAATTCTTTTTAAGACTTAAAATTTTTCATTACACTGAAAGTCCAGTAATGGCCATAACAAATTTTTCTTCCCTCTATGGGTTCATATGTAAGCTTATTTGAGAAGGAAACTATGAAGAACACTCAATACCAGACTTAAGGTCATTCCTTCCTTTCTTCGTTCCTTGCCGTAATACGCAGAGTTGGTGTAGAACATGATCTATAGCAATATTGATTTTATTTTACAGGCTGAGGCTCAATAGATTAGCTTTTCTGCTGTTATGTCCAGGGGCCCACTGTCAACATAAAATTCACATTTCTTTCTGATTTTTTTTTTCTTAGCTATTTCTTGCTACACCTAATTTTTAAGCTTAGAGTAATTGAAAAAAAAAAACAAACAAAACAAACAAACCCAACCCTCAACATGCCAATACCATTACTAGAGGGAAGACAAATTTCTCTATTGTACTGCTGTTTACTTTGTGTAATATGTTTCTTTGTTTCCTTTCTGGAAGTAGAGGTGGTTCTGCATTTTGTGAACAAGCCAGGCAAACTGCATAGCTGAAACTGGAAAATGTGGCTGTAAACGTTGCAGCTCTGCCAAGGGTGGGCAATACTGGATATTACTACAGTTAGCCTGGAAAAAAAAAAAAAAAAAACCAACCTAGGTTTTGAGCTGATAATAATTTTCAGAAAGTGTCTTAGTTGAGGGAGGTTTGATGCATCTGTTCTTTAATATGAAGGTGACCTTTAAAGCCTGCTAAAATTCAGAAATATCTTTCTTTTTTTCTGTGTTTTGTTCATGCTTCTGGATTTGCATCAAACTCTAAAACAGGTTTCACAACTGTTGTGAAAACTCTAAGCATTTGCTAGTTATCAGCTGCCCTGTATTGTAGGGGTAAGAACCTCTGTTAAATCTCACTTCCTTTTTATTTGATGCTAAAAGTAGCAACCCTAATAACCCTTGGTTTTTGTTTGGCTTTTCTATTTTAAGCTTGCATTGAAAAGAAATATGAGTACATGTAAGAACAGCAGACCTCATGAAAAGGAGTAAATGTGTTTTCCTTGACACCTGGTTATGTACTCCTGAGGCAAAACTTGGAGTTGCTGGTCCTGTTATAATAAAGAATCAGGTCACAGGCTTATCTGAAAGTACACCAAAATGTTCAAAACAAGCGATTTAGCTTTTCAGAGGTGACTAAGTGTTTTTGTTAGCTACAGTTATGTATGATTTTGCAATTCAGTTATGTATGATTTTGCAATTCAGTTATGTATGATTTTGCAATTTATGATTCTGTACACTGTGATTGTTTTTAATTCAGTGGCACACCCAAGTGGCCAAACAAAGGCACATCACTCTAGATTGGCAACAAGTTACCTGCAGTGAAACTGCCAAGACCCAGAGTTTTTATACTTTGAATATAGTTGTCAATAAAGAAAACCTTACTGGTTAAGCAAGTGCTCTTCTGCTGAGCTCCAAAGCACAATCTTTTAAAGAAATGTGGTTTCATGTTTGGAGCAGAAGTCTGGAAGTCGGACAGTCTGGATTCTGTTTGCAGTTCTGCCACAGCCTTGTTCCATGCCTTTAGCCGAATGTCATGAGATCTGGATTTGGGAGGTGCACTGAAGTTCAGACAGCATCCCCTCTTTCTTGGAGTTTGTCTTATTTTAAAATAAGCTTA
The DNA here is from genome assembly GCF_965231255.1 of Vanellus vanellus. NCBI lineage: Eukaryota > Metazoa > Chordata > Aves > Charadriiformes > Charadriidae > Vanellus > Vanellus vanellus. The sequence continues at coordinate 144,663,442 of NC_138906.1, forward strand.
AAACCGGCTACTTTTGTGAAGAGTTTTTAACTATGTAACTCATTGCTACTATTTAGGACTTCAGTGCTAAGCAATAGCACACCCAATTTACATAGAGCTATAAATAATAAAGTTATTTTTTCATCCTTTTATAGAAAGCGTGACTATGAAGGGTTTCTGTGTTCTCTGTTGTTGCCTGCGGAATCTCGAACCTCTGCTTTTGCCTTGAGAGCCTTCAATGTGGAACTGGCTCAGGCAGGTATTAAAATATATTTGTGAACTCTATGAATGGAAAATAACAGTTTCAGTATTCTAAATTACACTAGTAGGTGGTATTTTGCTGAGATTAACGTTTTTTACTATAAGGGGCAATGAATAAATAGTGCAATACAAACCTCTAGTTTTGAAGGTCCCTTGGAAAGTAGGTAACCTCCCCCAATTTATTTTGTTTATGTATATAGTTTTTCTGACTTTCCTCTTTGTTGTGCATTTTAAAACTAAATTATAACAGTCTCAAGGACTGCAGCCTGTTTGTTATAGTATTGCATCTATGTACTGCCTTCAGATGTAGTGGCTGAATTGGTAAAGTGCAGCTAAATCCCATACGTAGAAGGTCGGTCAAAAACTTGGATGATATAATCAGTCCCAGGTCTTTGTTGGCAGAAGCTAGGTGATGGAAAGGCTGCCCGGAGGGAAGTTTATAATTATAGACTTTTGGGAGGGGAGTGGCTGCAGTCTCTCCCCTTTACTAGGTGGCCGGAAACTGCCAGTGCAACCAGGAAAGTTGGTAATGCTTGCCAGAAAGGAGCGATCTGGGAAATGTGCTGACCAAGCAAAATCCCAGATCAGCTTCTGTGGGCTGTGCTTTTGGCAACCCGTGGTGCTGCCCTCCCTTGCTGTTGTTACCACTGCTTCTCCTTCTGGGAAGGTTAACGTGAGGGTAGCCCAGGATGTAATCTCCATGGGTTTCAAAATCAGGTTGTGGGTTGTTTTTTTTTTAAACTCTGTAGTGTTTGTATGCTTTATGAGGAGTAAACATTAATTCAGAATTGAGCACTTTCCCTACTGAGTTTGGCTATATCCTGTGTCTGTCTTTTCAGTGTAGATAGACCAAATGCCTTAAAGACACTGTGAATTTCACTCCAGATGTGTCCTTTCCAGATTAAAGACTCCATAACTCAGAAGACTATAGGATTGATGCGAATGCAGTTCTGGAGGGAGGCTGTGGAAGATATATACTGCGATAACCCACCACATCAGCCAGTTGCTACAGAACTATGGAGGGTAAAATATACCTTTACTCTCCTAAACTTCACTTAACTAAAATGTTACTGTGGGAAATAATGTTGTTGTTTTGTGTCTGCTGTGTTGCATAGTTAATAGCGTTATTTTATAAAAAACATATAATGTAAATTGTGTGTGTGTCTGTGATGTTTTAAGTTACCTACAATCAAAGAGCAGAGTCAGAGAAGGAAGATATTTAGGTAGGACCTACTTGGAGGGTCAGACTTCTGTGAACCACCTGCTTTTTTCTCTTCTGTTTTGGTGAAGGACAGAATAAATTGTGGTAATCTGTAAGTTAATAGCATGTAAAGTACATAAGTATACTTTCCTGAGCCAGTGCTAGACCTGCCTGAAGAGATTAAGCTGTACAAAAAGACAGGAGACTAAGCACAGAGGTTGAACTAGCAAATAGGGTATGAGGACAAGCCTAAGACCTTCATACTGGATAGTAGAACCATAGAATGGTTTAGGTTGAAGGAACCTGAAAGATCATAGAATGGTTTGGGTTGGAAAGGACCTTGAAGATCATAAAGTTCCAACCCCCCCAGTGCGCAGGAACCTCACCAGACCTCCATGACTTCTCAGATCATCTATTTCCAACCCTCTTGCTATGGGCAGGGACACCTCCCACTAGACCAGGTTGCTCAAAGCCCCATCCAGCCTGGCCTTGAACACCTCCAGGGATGGGGCCTCCACAACTTATCTGGGCAACCTTTTTCCAGTGCCTCACCACCCTCATAGTGAAAAACTTCTTCCTAATATCTAATCTAAATCTACCCTCTTCCAGTTTGAAGCCATTCCCCCTCATCCTATCACTACGTGCCCTTGCAAAAAGTCCCTCTCCAGCTTTCTTGTATGCCCCCTTCAAATACTGGATAGCTGCTATAAGGTTTCCCTGGAGCCTTCTCTCCTCCAGGCTGAACAGCCTCAATTCTCTCAGCCTCTCCTCATAGGAGAGGTGCTCCAGCCCTCGGATCATCTTTGTGGCCCTCCTCTGGACCCACTCCAACAGGTCTATGTCTTTCTTACATTGGGGACCCCAGAGCTGGACACAGTATTCCAGGTGGGGTCTCACGAGAGCAGAGTAGAGGGACAGAATCACCTCCCTTGGCCTACTAGCCACACTTCTTTTGATGCAGCCCAGGATGCAGTTGTCTTTCTGGGCTGCAAGCGCACATTGTCAGCTCATGTTGAGCTTCTCATCCACCAGCACCCCCAAGTCCTTCTCAGGGCTGCTCTCAATCCTTTCTTCATCCAGCCTGTATTTGTGCTTGGGATTGCCACGACCCAGGTGCAAGACCTTGCATTTGGCCTTGTTGAACTTCATAAGGTTTGTATGGGCCCATCTCTCAAGCATGTCCAGGTCCCTCTGGATGGCATCCCTTCCCTCCAGCGTGTTGACTGCGCCACACCGCTTGGTGTCATCAGCAAACTTGCTGAGGGTGCACTCAATCCCACTGTCCATGTGACCAACAAAGATGTTAAACAGCACTGGTCCCAGTACCAACCCCTGAGGAGCACCACTCATCACTGATCTCCACTGGACATCAAGCCATTGACTGCAACCCTTTGAGTGCGGCCATCTAGCCAATTCCTTATCCACTGAGGAAGAGTCTTGATACAGTCTTCTCCTTGCATCAGGAGTTGCTTGATGACTTCTATTTATATATAATGTTTTGCACAGATCCTTTTGTGTGCATTGGGTAAAAGGGAATGTACTTGTGAACTTAACAGTTTATTTTTACCAAGATGCCCGAGTTCTGCAGGCACTAGAACATCACGCATAAAGTACACCTACAAATCTGTTCCTCTGCTGGTCATGGCCAAAGAAACAGAGGCTTTCTTGCAAAACTTTTGGATCTGGTTAGGACATGTTTGATGGATGATTGAAGGTCTGAAGGCAGTGTAAATGGATTTCCCCTTGATGCTGATATAGAAGCACAGAATAACTTAGTTGGTAGGGATCTAGTTGTCATCTAGTCCAACTTGCCATTCAAAGAATTTGTAACATCAAATTTAGGTTAAGTTGTTAGGGTCACATTGAGTTGAATTTTGAATTTCTTCGGGGATGGTAATTCCATACATTGCTAACTCGTCATCTTAGGGTCACGGGCCACAGTCTTAGAACCTTCTAAAAGAGCAGCTACTGTAAGCTGATAGAATGAAGTATTATGGGAAGGAAGTCAAATACAAGATAAGAGCCAAAAGAAGAATGTGTGAATATGAAATGTTGTGGGATACTTTTTTAAACAAAACCATAATACTTGTTATGTTACTTTGTCAGGATGCTGTCTTTACAGTACATATTGGTATGTTGTACTGATGTTTTCTCGAAAATTTACAGGGGAAATCTTTTTATTCCTTGACTCCAGAGGAAACTCTGTTCTCTTTGGAGAGCGAACATAGTTACCTACAAATATTTTGTGGGAACTTATGACTCCATGAAAGAATAAATAACTTTCAAAAATACTTTTAAATAAATGCTTTTAGTTAATTGGCTTGATGTCCAAGATTTCATTTTTTTGTGTACAACAACTTGTAACAAATGCCCGTTGAAGAAGCCAGTCGTATGATTCTATGATTTTCCACTGACATACCGCTTTGATTTAACCCAGGGAATACAATCCTTGTAAGAAAAGGATTATCTAAAATTTATTTCAACCTTCAGAATGCAGTACTACCGTCACTTTGTATACATGAACATGGATGTCTTTTTTGATAATTTTCAGGCTGTCAAGAGGCATAACTTGACTAAAATGTGGTTCATGAAGATCATTGATGAAAGAGTAAGTATTTACCATTGAAGGTCTGATTCTGTTTTTAGTTGTATGTGGTGTTTCCCCCTTAATTTTATGTGCTTGTGTTTAAAACAAAAGCTTAAGTAATTAATCTTTTCCAGATAGTAGTGTGTCTCTTTAAGAATGGTACTGCTATATTTCCTTTTAATTTTGTCTTGATGCCACTACTCATAATTTCTACTCTTTCTGGCCAAAAAGGCTAATAGTATCCTTTGTTTAGTTTTGCTTTAAAATAGATGTAGTTTGTGACTGGACATCTTTCTTCCTTCCTCTGATAACCTGTGTATCTATGCTCATGTTTTCTGTTGCTGGTCTCTATTCCTGATTTGAAGTGATCACCCCTAGAGGTAATCCATTGGGAGTTACGTTTAGATACCTTTCTGTATGTAAGCGAGAGAAGCTCCATCCTATGGGATTAAGTATTAAGGTCTCCATAGGCAACTGTTAAGAATTCTGGAAAATATTTAATAGAAATTTAATTTCCATTTAATAGAAATGGAAATGAAGATGTGCAAGAAGGGAAACCCATACATGGTCTCTTTTTGTGCGATTCCAATCCTGCCCCAAGAGAAAGGACATCTTGCATATTGCAACAAGTTGCACAAATCTACATCATTGGCATCATCTTATTCCTCCTCACCTCTTTTCTTACCATGCCAATTTTGCCCCTAAATAGCCTTCTCTTGTGATGTATCATGGATATAAAATCTCAAAAATTAAACGACCCGTCTGAACCTTTCTGTCGCACTGCTGCTCCTTACCATGGCTGTGGAGTTTTTTCTAAGCAGTGTTGTAAATTGGAGCATTCAAATCAGATGAATTTTAAAACAACCATCCTTTTTATGGGAAAAACAAGAGGAAGAATTTCACTGTTACAGTGATGCTGCTACCAACTCTGAATAACTGAGGGCAGGAATTTCTTAAGCTAGCTTTGCTGCTAACGTTAGTGTCTCATGAAGTTATACTTCGAGAAAATTGATGGGCAGTTACTTGCGGAGTGTCATTGCTGTGAAAGACTTCAGAGTTTTTTAATTTTAAGACTGGTCTTTAATATTAAGACTGGTGTATTTTACCGCAAAAGCCACTAGGAGAGGAAGAATGCTGGAGGATGCTATATTTTGGGGGGTATTTGCATATGACTTTGAAACTCAGGTGTGTACTTGATGGATTGATTTTTGTGCTTGTTTTAAAAAATGCATTTCTACTTATCTAAATTTCTCTGTGCTTCAGATGCAAATTAAGTATTAAAATTGGCAACCCCATAATGTAAGAATACCATATGATGTTTTGTTTCAGCTGGATCTTTTTTAATGAAGAATTCCGATTTCTTATTTTTGCAAAAGCTTATATTTGCTCTAGTAACCAGACTTTGCTGTAGTTGCATGTAGTTATTTGGTTATGTTAGATGTGCTGTAAGCTTTAATGACTACTTCTATCTGAGTTTATACCTTCTTCCTATCTCTTAATTTTGTCCTTTTTTTTCTAATAGTGGTTTAGGCTCACCTGACTGTAGTAATAAACTTGTACAAATAGTAGTTACGTTTACATTTTACTGAAGTTCTGTGTTCATATTACAGGAGAAGAATTTGGATGATAGAGCATACCGTAACATCCAGGAGCTTGAAACGTATGCTGAGAATACTCAGAGTGCTCTCTTGTACCTCACCTTGGAAATGCTGGGTAGGCGTTTTCCCCTTTTTTGATTTTGTTGATGAGTCATTAGTGCATGTACAGTATTTATTGATGTTTCAGAAAGTCCGCTCTCTATCCACTGGTGTTAAATTTCAGTAAAAGTTGTCTTACGTAATACTTCAGGTATCCTTTGAATGCTTAATCATAAATCTGGAATCTTGGTGCACCTGTCCTAGAACTACGAACTTTCCTTAGAAGCTACTCAGTGGAAAGCTCCTTGAAGTGTGGTTTCCTATGGCTCTGTTCTTTGTTGCTTAACACTCTTTTATCTTTTCTTGCTCCTATTACAGAATGTGGTAAATTCAGCTCTTCACCATATTTTCTGATTGTCCCACTTGTCAGAACACAAAGTGCTGTAGTTATTCTGTAGCTGTAGTTCTATATTGTAGTGATGTACACTGTTTGTCTTGAAACGGCTGACTTCCCAACCTATAAACTTCCCTTAGTGATGTTGTAAATTTGGGTCTGAATCTTCTCCTTTTCCTAAAAGTAGGTTAACTGCCAATAAATGAATAGCTAGAAAAAACGTAACCAAGATGATGTGATCCATGTGTTTAAGAGCCAGTATCTGTGTCATGTCTAATATGAGAGTCACAGATTTGGAATGAGCTGTTCATTTGCAGTGAAGAAAAGGGGGACTGACTTTTAGATGTCTATTGCATTATGGAAATATTCCCTATATGAGCTCAGATGTAAAAGAAGTGTAAGAATTATTATTATTTAGTAGTATTTAGTACTGTAGTAGCAATGTTTTCCTTTAGCTTATTGTAGTAATCTGATAGAAGGCCAATGCTGAGGTTGAAATAGTTTAAAAAGTAAAAAGAGGGATATGATGAGCACATTCTTCTTAGGAAGAAATCACGGAATCACAGAGTTTTCAGAGTTGGAAGGGACCTCTAGAGATCATCTAGTCCAACTCCCCTGCTAAAGCAGGATTGCCCAGAGCACATTACTCAGGACTGCATCCCGGCGGGTCTTGAAAATCTCCAGAGAAGGGGACTCCACAACCTCCCTGGGCATCCTGTTCCAGTGCTCTGTCACCCTCACCGTAAAGAAGTTTTTCCGTGTATTTGAAATACACGGAAATGAGGAAATTTGAAATGAGGAACCTATCTCAACATCTGATGTTCACTTCCTCAGTAGGAAGTCAGTGACATGCTGCAAGTGTCTTTCTGATCTTCTGATTGAAGAAATGTAGGAGTATGAGAAATACCAGCGTCTTCCATTCTGAGAAATGTCTTTGATCCTGAAGAAGTTCAGTCATGCTTGGGTCACTCCTGATACAAGTCAGATGATCCTCTTCCTGAAAATCTGTTGGGGGGGTCTCTGGATTTTCTGTGTGCCCTATTGTCATGTTTAAATTCTCTTAAATATACCAGTGTAACAAAATACCTAAGCAAAAGTCTCTTTCACTGCATATTAAACAGTTAACTTCTGTGTTTTTTTCCCACAAGTGGAGAAATTATTTGAACACAGTCCTTTCCTTGGTGTTTCCCATCAGCAGTCTTTTCTAAACTAGGGGGACCTGGTTTCATTACAAGTCATGTTTGCTAAGTTTCTTGTTGTGTTTAGCTACTTTGTTCCTCACCTGTCTCCAGTTTGTGTATCTCTTCTAGTGGTAGTGCTGCTTTATTCTTACTGATTTTGGGTTACTTCTTTTGTCAAGCTCATTTTGACTGGTAAATTTGACGTCCGAAGTCCTGGTACTTCCTCCCAGCTCCTGTCATTTTAAAATATTAATATTGTGCTCTCTGATTCATTGCTTCAGTAGTTAGGAGTCTGGTACCACTCAATAATTTTGTTAAACCTTTTCAGAACCTCACTTTTGGGATATATTCCCAGGTTGAGCATGAGCACTGCTAACTCTTGGACCTTTTTTTTTTCCCCCCTTTAATTCCTAGTTATACATAAAGCCTGAGCTGCTCAGTCAGTATCAGTAAGTTATATCCATTGATTCCTGCAAGCCACACTCTGCTTTCGGCTTCCATTGCCAAAATAAGTCCGGGTAATCTGCCTATAGCCACTGTTTCGCAAAGGCTCAAGCACGCTTGGGCAGTGAGTGTGGTATGACCAGTATAATTTTCAGGTGTCAGTTAGGCTCATTGGTCTGTAATTCCTGTATCCTCATTTCTTTGTAGAATGCTGCTTCTGTTAGAGCTTTTGTGGATTTTAATTTCAATTTTCCTTTAAATTTTCATTTTATTCCAGGTCAGTCCTGTGAAAACATAGTGGCTTTATTGTCTAAGCCAATCTTGTATGGTCTTGCCATGAAGAGTGATGGTGCTGCTCTGCCCCACTCATTTCCCTATTCTTTCTTTTCTTACAGTTGTGTGCCCATGCAGTAACTGAAGTTAGTTTTCCGTTGCTTTGGTGATCTGATTCAATTTGCCATGCTGCTGCCACTGTCTCGTTGCCCCTGACAGCACAAGGGAGGTGGCAGAACTACAGGTTCAGGGGGAAAGCGTAGGACAATCCTCTTTGGCTTCAGTACACTGCTGAATCAGCTGCAGCTAATCATGAAAACATGCTGTAAGCATTAATGCTTGTCAGGAATCTCACACTTGAATGATTTTTCTGGCAGGAAGAACAGTTCTTGGAATACTGTTATCCTAAGGGAGGACATGCCAATGAAAATGAGTTTGTGTACCAGTGCATTATATCTGAATAGGTGCCGCTCTGCTAAAAAACTGCAACAAGCTAAGAGGCATCTTGCTCCTGAATGTGGAAATCAACGAATTTGCCTACTGATTTGCACCTCTGAGATCTCAAGGCAATTTATGAACAAAGGCAGTTATATTGTGAACCAATGCACTTAGCTTTCCTTAAATATGACTGCGATATGCATCAGGGAAGATTATGCCCCTCAAAAGGCCTGGCAGTATGTTTCTAAACATATTATTTCTGCAATTTTAGGTGTGAGGGACATCCATGCCGACCATGCAGCCAGTCACATTGGGAAAGCACAAGGCATAGTTACCTGTTTAAGAGCAACTCCATATCACAGTACAAGACAAAAGGTCTTTCTTCCCATGGACGTTTGTATGTTGGTAAGGAGAGGCAAGTTGTCTGGAATTGAACGATATAGTGTTTCTAACTCTGTCTCTCAACACTAGATATGAGATCGTAATTTATTAGGCCTGAAACAGAACACCTTTTTTCTTTATTTTAACTCATTCTGCTGTGACCTAGTAATATGCCATTGTCATGGTTTTGTATCTTTTGGGAGGTGAAAGGAGTGACCTTCATGAAACCCCAGTGTTTCTGTTATTTTTTTTTTTTTTAATTATTATTTGGTTTTGTTCTTTTTTTTTTTTAATGAAATGTGCTAGTATTTAGCTTTCAGGATTTTCTCCATTAATGTAGAGAAATACACATATGGAATGGGGACTGGGTTTGGGGGTTTTTATGTTGGTTTTGTATTTTTTCTTTTCTTATCCCCAGAAAGGAGGCACTGTGAGAAATTTTACTTCTGAACAACCTTCTTGGGTTTCTCTTTACTATCTTTTCATCAATGTGCTGGTGGTCTTGGTTTTGGGGTTTTTTGGGGGGGTTGGGGTTTTTTTTGGGGGTACATATTTGGTGGCTATAAGCATACTCTCCATACATTGCCATAGGAGATGGTGTAGTCCTCCAATTTAAACTATACACCTAATTTGCATTGGAATTTAGCAGATCTTCCAATTTGGATAAAATGGGATTAAAGCTCAATTTTTTCCATTAATGTTCTCTGCCTGGATCTGTAGGCTTTGCAGCTGTTACTCATTCATCTCCAATCTTTATCTTTAAATGTTAATGCTGTTCTTTTTATACTTAACCACAATTTATGTAATTATGGTGATGCTTAAGGCAGTAGTGTTAGTATTTTCTGAATATAATTTCAATACAATTGAAAGTTTTGATTTGAAGTTTAGTAATTTAGGTAGTTGCAAAAAATGTAGGTACTGATATAGGTCAGCGTTATAACACTGCAGAAAGGAGCTGCACCCTGCTTTCAGCCCTTCTGGGACTGGATGGTATGGGAGGACTTCCAAGTTTTTAGCTTTTCAAACCTAGCCTGAAAATTCACAGTCATTCCTTGCCATGGTAGGTGTTTTACAGTGAAACTGTAAAAACAGCTTGCATCCCTTCTGTGCAGACTGAGCATCTTCTAAGCATTTCAGCTTCTGGCGAGTATCGCAGAGTTCTACCGGAACTCTGTCTCCTGTGAAGCCTGCCTACCTACTTCTATACAGCTTTCACATGTCTGAGTGTATTTGAGAAGAACAGGCAACTGGTTCAATTCTGAATCTACCATATTATGTCTTACATTGGTCATTATAGTCAAAGAATGAGTTTGGGGTTATTTTTTTTTTGTGGTGGGTTTTTTAGGTGGTGGGGTTTATTTTTGTTTTGTGGTTTTGTTTTTTTTTTCTTGTTTTGGGTTTTGTTGTTGTTGTTGGTTTTTTTTTTGTTTGTTTTTTTATTACAAGCCTGGGGGTGCACACCAATCCCAAGGTAATGACTTACTTCACAAGCCAGCACAGCTTCTGTGTTAGCAGCTTCTGTGTTAGCTGTTGCTGGCTTTCTTCTGCTTAATATCAATTCTTGGATTGTGGTTTTAAAAATTGGGCATCAGAACTGATCTAAATTCCCAAAACTTTAAAATATGACTTGGTTATCTGACTGACCACAAAGTATTTAGGGAACTAATTCATGCACAGAGAGTCTGTACCAACTTGTTCTCTTTGTTCTCTTGATATTTTTTTTCCAAGTGACTGACAAAAAAAAAAAGGGAAATAAAAAAGAAGGGGGCAGTGGTAAAACATTTAGGCTGTTTCAGTCTTGTGTCATTAGTTTGGTTGCTGGGACAGGTTTTTGAGAAGCTAAAATGGAAACTTGGTATTTATTGAGGGTTTTTCTCTTTTTGATTTTCCTTCCTATGTCTAGCACGGAGTCTCACAAGAGGATTTCATAAGAGGCAAGCAAGAGAAAAATGTGAGAGATGTGATTTATGACATTGCCAGCCAAGCCTATATTCATCTAGAACATGTGAGATTCCTTCCCTTTTATTTATTTAAATAAACATAATTGATGCTAATCTTCACAAAGCATTGGGCATATATGTTGTTAGAAGACTTACAGCTGTATACTTAATTTCAAATATTTTACCTTTAATTACTTTAAGAGTTTAAATGAAAAAAAAACAAAACACAAACCCTTTAAGTATTACAATTACTTCTGTATGAATATTATATTTATCTGTATGTACAGGAGGCAGTTTACTTACAGCCAGGTCCAATTGCATATATATAAATACTGCCTAAAAGCCGTATTACTGGGAGAGAAACTTCAAGCAGACTTTTATAAATGCAACTATGTTCCAGCATAGGATCAGCACCATAGAAAGCAATTCTGCATATGGCATTTCATAGTACAGTGGAATGGCTGCCAGGAGAGCAGAGCATGTTGCCTTCAACTGCTGGTTGGTATGTGTGGGAGGAGGGAATCATTCCCTAACATGACCAGCCATGCTCGCTCAAAGCTATGTTGGGAAAGGTGCTTTCTGTTTATTTCTTTTCTGACCCACAGCCAAGTGAATTAGGAAAGACTTTATTTGCTTGGAACAGTGGATAATGAATCCTGAAGAACTGTGGAGTCCTACTCTGTTTTTCTTTTATGCTCTTATTTTAGCCTCACTCTGAATTGCTTGTTGGTACATAAACAAAAGCAAAAGAATGTTTCATCAGCTGTGCTGTGTCTGCCTTTATCTGGAAAAACAAAACTTGCAAGAAGCACTGTAAAGCGTTTCTTATGTCTACAAGTACACATACGCATATACTTTGAGTATTGCACCCAATACTACCAGTCAAGGTAGTCTGAAAAGATACGACTTCAAAGTAAAGAAATGCCAGATTTATCTCTGCATTTACACCATTAATATAATCCTCAATTATAGCATTACCTGTGATCACAGTATTTTATGCAGTAGAGATAGTAGGAGAGCCCTTCTTCGTTTTTCTGAAGATAAAATGAGGCATCCCTCTTTTTTCCAGTCAGTGGTTAGTTAGTTGATTAATGTTTATATTTTTTATTAATAATATCTAGCCTTGGGCTTTATTTTTAATACAGAGTACTTATAATTTGCATTTAATGCATTCCTGTTCATGTTGTTTCACCTGATGCCTTAGTTTTTGTTGTCATCTGCGCAAGGAAACTGTTTATTCCATTTAGGAGCAGGAAACAGATAAAGAAAATTCAAGGTCAAAACTGTCCACTATCTTTGTTCAAGCTGAAATATGTTGATTTTCCTTTTTTATTCCCCACCCCTCAACCCATAATGCACAGTATATAAAACACATCAACTGTGGTTGCAGTTGTGGCTTAGAAAAATGCCCAGTGCCTGGCCTGAAATGCCTCATATCAGGGATAGAAAATGAGAAGTGTGCATTTATTGTCCAGCTGTTTAAAATTTGGTTGCTGGTATTGCATGGAAACTTTGGGATAGAAGCAGGAAGAGAATTCAGTTCTTCAGAGCCTTTCAGATAACTTGATAATTCTTAGCATGTTGGTTCCCCTGGCTCCCAACACGCCAACCAGCTTCTGAAGAGAACAGGCAGAACCTTACCCCCCCTTCCTTCCCACTTCATTCCTAGAGCCCTGCCCTTGTTATGCACTGGGAGGGTTCTGTGGAAAATAGGTAATGTGATCATGTAATTGCAGACTATACAGAAAAGTATAAACACAAGGAAACCAGATTAGGGCAGCATTAGCATTTCATTTGACTGAATGTTGATCTTGGCACCATTGCCTCTGACCCCTTTTTTTTTTTTAATGGATGGGCTTGATTAAATCTTGATTAAAATGAAAAAAATCCTCACTGATTGCTTGCTTCCAGCCTGCATCATCATCAGTGAAGAATAATTGACAGTGCGGGATCTCTAGAGTGTTGAAATCACTTGAACTGGCAATAACTGGCAGTAATAACAGGGTATTAGTCTCCTTGATAATCAGATGGTCTTTGTTAATGCAAGGATAAGGATACTTTCTCCCCTAATGGATGAAATGGGCTTTTGCTGGCAACATTTGCTGGGTATTTCAAGACTTTAGGTGAATGTTATGGGCTGGTGCCTTTAAATGCATCTGTTCTCCTGTATAAAATCACCATCTTGTTTTGCCTGAGGGTCTTTTCAGCCACTTACCGTCTGTCTTAATTGGAATTGCAGGGTAGGGTAAAGTTTACACCTGCAGAGAGATGTGAACAATCTCAGCAATCACACAAACCACATATTTTGGAGATTGAAGGTAACAGTTACCAGCCCCCTTTCACAGCCAGAAGAAACATAATCCTCAAATGCTAAATTAAGTCTCAGTGATATTATATGAAGCATGTTGTAGTAATGTAGCACTTAATCTTGGGAGAAAAGTTTCTGAAGTGTGGTCAGCTCTTCCTGATACTGCAACTGATGACCAGCAGAGGGCAAAATAAGATAACGAAGATTGCAGTTTTCTTTAGGAATTGTGTGTTTTATTAGAATAAAAGCATGTAATAAAAGTGCTCTGTCAGTCCCACAGTGATCCTTTTGAAAGCCTGTGAATACATTTACATGGTCCCCCTCTTTCTCTTAAGCACACCCTCCCCCATTCCTTTTTACAAAGAAGGTCTCCTTTTGGCTTTTTGCATTTATCTCAATTATGCTAGATCATTATGGACTCAATTTACCAAGGAAGATAACATGCTTTCTGAGTGACATGCAGCCCATTCTGGGTTAAGAAGGTCAGGCAAGATGACTTTTTTTTTTTCATCTCACAATTAATAATAGTAAGGCAGAGAGCGTTATGTCAGGGAAGAGCATTTTCCTTTTTTATATATTTATGTACACATACACATGTTATTACATCTCAAAGTTTTACAATAATTTGCCTTCTGAAAAGATCCAGTATTTTTGCCTCATAAAGTTTCAGCCTGATTTTCTCAGTTGTCTGGAAAGATTCATGGAAAACTAACAGAAACTCATGCATGCTCATCAGTATTCATAAAGGGTTGGTTGGTTGGTTTGCTTAACCTGTAAGAAAAGGCAAAACAAGGAGGAATTTTGTATTTATAAATAAGCATTTCAGGAAGATTTGCTTCGGCTCTGTTAGATGTATCTGAGTTGTACATGGGTTTAAATTGTAGATTTGATTCAGCCATGGTTTAGACTATGTTTATACATAGATACTGAGGACCTGAGGCACTGAGATCCTTTCAGAGTCCCATAAATGTAAATGGAGCATAACTGGACTTCTGGGACTGATGGCAACACTGCACCAAAAAGATGCACTCAGAGAAATGCATTTCTGGTCTTCCATCATTTCTGTCTCTTGGGATGTAAAGAGTTATTTGGCAGGGGAGAAAAAATGTTAAACCATATTTATCAGATGCAACTTGGAACTTTGTTGGAACAAGGGATGCTAATTTACATTGGTTTATTATATGTAAACTGTAAGGTAAAAACAGGTAAGAACTTCAGCAGGCCTTTCCCAGTATTACATACTTTTTGTGTAATTACTTTTTTGTACAGTGAGGGATGGTGCTGGCTTGCACGTAGTGAAAAATTATAGTTTCAGCATGTCAGAATAAAAAGGGACGAAGCTTGTAATACAGTCTGTTGGCTCTAACCATTATATATAGTACTTGATGTGTAATCTGAAATGTTAAATTTTCCTGATAAGTACATTTTTTTTTTTTCTCCCACCTTACCCCATTTACTTTCAGGCTAGATCTTTCAGTAAGAAAGTTCCTGTGAAGGCATACCCTGCTTTTTTGTGTACGGTGGGTGTGATATCATGCACTATGCACTCTTTAAGTGATGGACTCATTTCTGTACTAATGTGCTTGTGAAGAGTAGAGTATCAAATTAAGCATGGTTAACTAATGCTTCATGTGTCTATTTTGGGAGGATGCAATACATAAAACTCCAGAATATCATAATGCGTGTCTGACTTTGGAACATCATAGTTTTGATGAACACTTCTAATCCTTCTTCTTTAACTACATAATTTTGCCCAAGATGTCTCTATATTCATAGACCATCATTCTGATGCAAGGACCTAAAATCTTGTCTATTTTTATAATTTTCTGGTTGATCTAGTAAAAAAAATAATGCTTCTCTTCACAAAACTTGCCTTTTTAATATCCTTTGAATGTGATGGTTACGCTACTATTTAATGAAACAGGCAAACTGTCAAGCCTTTTTGTGGTTCCCCGTTCAGTTTCATGCATTGCTTTTTAAACTAATGGCCAATCATTTGCGTGCACCATATGGACTAAGCTTTTTTCTTCTTTTCTAGGTTGCGTTAGATGATTATTTATGTAATATTCGAAAAGTGGACTTCAATATATTTCATCCGAGCTTACAAAAGAAGAGTACATTATTACCATTGCATTTATATATTAGATCATGGAAAAAAACATATTAAATTTTTTTTTAATATGGATTCAGAGTACTGAGTTTTTTCTTTAATGTCTTAACTTGACAGAATTGTTAAGTCTCTAACTTCACACTTCTGCAAAATGGAGTTCATGGGAAACAGCAGATGCGCATGAACTGTAGCTGTCAGCTTGCTGGCAGTAGTTAAGTTTGTTCTTGGAATATTAGGCTGATATCTGCTTCGCATGTCTGCCAAGTCATATGCCCTTGTCTGAGATTACTTTTCTTGTCTTTCCTGTAATAACAGCAATATGATAGCATTCTTCTTGGACAAATTCTGTGCTAATGGATACTTCTGACAGTTCTGACACTTTACTGAAAAAAAGAAAAAAAAAAAGAAAAAAGACTGCTTTGTTTGCGCCCAAAAGCAATTACAGTAAATGCCTTATAGATCTGCTAAGCAATTCTGTTTAGTGCAAGGAGCAGACTTTTTGCAAGTACTAATGATGCTCCATGGCTGGAAGAATGAGCACATATATTTGAATGCAAGAAAACTGTCAGGAAAAGCTTTAGCTGTTTTAATTATGTAGTGTTTATGTAGAATTTCAGAATGGTGAAATAGAGCTGTAGTACAGAAATTATCTGTGTGTTGAGATCGAGCCTTGAAGTGACTACAGGTAGTGGGAGGATAGCTTTACAGCATACGAAGAGAACCCTTATACAGTTTTTATCTCCAACCCAGCCAAAGGCTTTTCCAGTCTGCTCTTGGCTTGGCAGTGTCTTCCTCCCGGCCTCTCGTCCCTGTGGTTGCCCACAACTGTCATTGCCATGTGGGTTCGACTGCTCTTTGTTCACATTCACCATGTCTCTCGGGACACCCTCCTATGAGGCTTCCCTGAACTCCTTCAGTACTATGAGGAAACATATTCCTGAATGTTCCACGTCATTTTAGTCCTCTTTCTCTATACAGATTCTCTTCTATTTTTTCTGTGGGAAATTACTGGGAGCTTAGTTCTTAGTGTCTCTTAGGATCAAGGTAAGTACTTCTGTTTGATTTGTTGTTTGGTAAAATAATACTTCCTAACATCCAGCTTGATTCAATTGCACAAATCCGGTAGTTTATTCTGCCGTCATCCTTGTTCTATTAAATAGCTGCTTTTCCTAGAGATTTTTTTTTTTTAAATCGGGGTTAATCTCCCCAGATGCTTGGTTGTATAACAGCATCCTGTATTTTAGTGTATAATGCTACATAATGAATTTCTGAGAACAAGATTCATGGCTTTTTTAATCACAGAAACAGTCAGCATGGTAGAAATCTGAGGAACCCAACATTAAATCCTTCATTTGATTATTTTATTTTATGTGTTTGAAGTTGGTTTGTGATACAGATCTTGGTTAATTCTGCAGCTTCCTATTCCCAAGTAACACATTTCTCTCTGAGTTTGGTCAGCTCGGGATCTTGGTATTTGTGTTGCTAGAGGTGTAATAATCAAGGTTGATACGAACGTAGAATCATATATATGTATACTGGATTGGGACTATACTGGCTATTTTCTAAAAGTAAAATCTTAGTCTCTGTCCACTTTTCAAGTCAGCCACTGTATCTTATCATTGGTGTTCTTGAATGTGACAGAGAGGTCTGGTGAAAAGAAAATATTTCCTCCTTATGCAGGCACCACAGCTCTCCCTGCCAAATGAAGAGCGAAGGCGTAGGCTCTGCTGCTGCTACCAGGCCAGCTGCACGTTCACTCTTGTTTAGTTTATGTTCTGGAGAAAGCCTTAAAAACGTCTCTATCTGCAGTTAGTCCTTGTTTTGTTCCGAGCGTGCTGAGTCAGGACAACAGAGGCCGGGCTGCCAGTCCTGTGTACCCTCTCAAAAGGGATCACTCTCCTGTAAAGTTAACTTTTGGCAGGAGTGCAGTACAGTAAAGAGGAAGAGAAGGGAAACCATCACCGGTACATCAAGTTGCTACAGTGATATTTTGCTTCTAGGCCACAAGGCCAGTGCTTTGCTTTGGTGTTGAGGTGGAACAAATCTTGACAACATGCTTACAAAGGCATCAATGGAAGGGCTGATGTGTTTTAGTGTAGAAAAGAAGCCACGTGATGCTGTGAATGGTTAGCATGGTGAGAGGGACTTATCAGTGCATTAGTAAACAGGATATGGAATAAGTAAATTCAAGTTATGACTTCAGTCACAAGAGAGTTTTCAGTGACCTCAGAAAGTAAAGCAGCACTTTGAATTGCAAATGACAGGAGGCTGCTTGAATAAGCAATCTTATGTCTCCTTTTGTATCCTTCAGGGAACTCTCTTCGATGGTCATGCCTGCTTCTGCCCTTAGGGACAGTGTTGTGAATGGAGGCATTAAATACCTGTCAAACAGGGTCGTCTTAATTTGTTTGCTTTCACTAGTATTGTCTCCATTTATTTCTTGATAGCAATCAGTACCATATAAGAAATTCCGTTGATCAGTTCTGATAATTTATAATTCTACATCCTACAAAAATTTGTCCTATTTCTGCCTTTTTTTTTTTTTTAACCTGACAAAATATTTTCTCATATTAGTGCTAAGCTACTGGTCATTTTTATCAGGAAAGCGACTAGCAGAACTAGCAAATCTGTTGCTAGCTGCTAATTACACTTTGGAAAATAATTTCCATGCCTAGTTACATCATGCCTAGTTAGCCTGGTCCACATAAAGCGGCAGTCTAGCAGGTATCCTCCTCAGTGACCTTACGTGTTTTGTGTATCTTTGATCTTGGTGGTCTTGCTTTCTTTTGGGTTAAGCACAGACTTGATCTTCATATTTCTCTTCAGAGCAGTTTACTGGAGTCTGTTCCAGAGTCTCTTTCCACTTAGACTTGCAGGTTTAGACTAGCAAAACATAAGAACTGTATTACTGCCATAACAGATCATATTTTGTCCACGTTTGGTAAGAGCAAAGTGCTGAACAAATTGAAACACATCAGACATCACTTGCCTTGTGATCATGCGGTTTCATTGTTTTCCCACTTAGCCATGTAACAGAGTAAAAGCAAAGTGAAGATAAGATTCATTTTCAAGGAAAAATGCAAAAATCTCAATCATCACATTTGAGAAATACATCGTCCAGATTGTCCCCGCTTTCCTCGGAACTTAGCATCTGAATATCTGCATCTTATTTTGATCCTCTTTAGTGTCAAAACGTTCAACAATACCAGAAAATGCTTTCCAGCCATAAACGTAGGAACTGCTATACCACAGAAGACGAGGGCCATGCACACTTCTTCTTTTACATGTGTGCCTGTGATTGTCAAAGGAACATACAAGAGGAACCATTTAGATGATTATGAGCAGTCTGCCAAAATAGTGAGGATTTTTTTTTTTGTTACTGCTCTGATGCCAGGTTAAGAACTGCAAAGGTTTAGTTATAAAAGGATTTAGAAGGGGATACAGCATTATGCTGAATGTTCTCAGAACCTTTTTTCACTTGCGTTTGCTGATGGCAGTTGTGTGGTCTCAAAACTACACTTGTCCTTCTGTCTCAGAACATCTCCATCTTTTTTTCAGCTTTCATGAATCTTGCTCTAAATCTGCAGAATATTTTTTTAAGTGTGGCGGACTCCAACCACTTCAAATCCACTGAAGTCAATACAGTAAAAAAAGTAATAAATAAAAAACGACAGAATAGACAAGCAATCCGTTATGCTTCATGCTATACATTGATTGGTACTTGCCTTTATAGGCAGGCAACCATTTGCAGACAATCATTCACTGATATATGTTCTCAGATTAATTAAATGGTGTTTAGCGCCCTGCTCTAACGGGGGCAAGTTATATATTCAGTGGGTTAATCTATGGATATTTTAGATTGCGAGTTCTAGAATGGGCCGCTCTCTGTATTTGCACGGTCAGAAAGGCATAGATGTGCATTTCTGGTTCATGGATAAAAAGCTGGGAGTCTTTAAAGGAGGATGCTGGTTTTCTTCCTTCTTACTAGAGAGGGGACTTCTGAAACCTCTGATTGTGCAGAAGTAAGTGGTGGAGGTTTTTTTGGCAAGTCGGCTGTGGAAGGCCACTTGTACGTGGTAGCTACTCCTGTACGCCCTGCTGTAAGGTCTAGCAGCAGCTACCCAAGCACTGCTGTCTGCAGCTGAGGATTATTTTGCCCTGCGTGTCTTATGCTGACCATATTCCCTTCTTACTTAGGCTGTTCAAACTTCCTATTTTATTAATCTGAAGTCTCTAAAGGATAATTAGAAAAAAAAAAAAAAAAGCAAGCTCTAATTATCAGCCACTATCTAGAAGGTTGGAATTTTGCTAAGAACAGAAATATTTTTTTTCCCCTGTTGTATGTAATGCACAAAATCCACAGCTTATTTCAAGTTGCAGGTAGGCAGTGTGTGACAAGACAGGGTATTTTTCACAAGTTCAGCTCTAATTGATTTGTCCTTTCATTAAATTAGCTCAGTTGTTGTTCATCAGCCTAAACCTTTTTTTCTTTAAGCACTTAATGAATCGGTACACTCACTTAACCTTCATGTTCACTGACAACTTGCTCTGACAGGTTGAAAGATCTCCTTTTCCCAAACAGCCACAAATGCGAGTCTTCTGTCTGCTTTTCCCTATGGGCAGTATCTTAGCGGGAACAAATCAGGTCAATTGGGCATACAGATCTGTTATGCAAACATCTTGATGATTTCACTCAGATATCTAGTGCAGCATCATAAAAATAGGGCTGAAAGGGACCCTGGGAAGTAATTAAAGTACCAGTCCATCTATTAGCAGAATCAGCTCTAGCTGTAGCATCCCGTTACCCATTTTATGGATGAAATGTTCTGCGTAAATGGATTATGTTATGCATTAAATAACAGGATTTCTCTTTTTATTGTCAGAGATTTGGAATTCATAATTTGTTATAGTTTAGGAAGATGGCAGAAAGGACTCAAAATCATTTTTGCTTCCAGGTTTTCAGGATTTACGGCTACTCTTCCGGACTGTTTTAAAGCAACATAAAGGATGTTTTAAATCCCATCGGGTTGTCAGTGGAGTAAGGATGGCAATACACCCACAGGTGACTCTCAGTCATATAGTGACTGCCATTGTGTTTGCTGCCCGCTGCTACTCTGGTCTCTGATCTCTGCCAACAGGGGAGGGGCTGTAATAGGGAGGGGAACTTTGATCCATCTTGTATGGTTTTCTACATCAGAACCACAGTACTCTGGAGAACCAAAGCCAAAATGTTGGGGCTAGGGTGGGGAGATTGTTCAGACTTCCCTCATTCTATAGTTTAAAAAAACCCAAAACAACAAAATCCCCAAATGCTTAAAAATTCAGAGTGCATATCTAGTTTTGCCAGAGTGTATCTACATGCTGTTCCTTGACATATTACTGCATATAATCAGTTAAGGCTGAAGCGTGAAAGCTTAGATTTTGTAATTTCACACCTTCTTTAGTTACCCGAGGCAGAGCAAAACATTGTGGTCTAGGACATCCATGCCTATTTACATTGCCATGCTTAAATAAGCATAAAATTAAATGAAGAGGAAAGAAAAATAGTTAAGATGTAACTCTGGGGCTTCTTCAGTGTCAGAAAGACCACCTTCCTTCAACAAAGTCTCTGCATACGGCGTTCTGGTTTATAAGTCTGGTCTCTCTTCTAACCAAAAAAGCCCAAGCAAAGGTTGGCTGCTGTTTTCACTCTGTACAAACGTAGAGATTCCCAGATTCAGTCAGAATCCCCCAGATATTTTCACTCTAACTAAAAAAAACCCAACCCAAACAACATAACCTCCCTCCTTCTCCCCCCCAAAACCAAACTCCATAGGAGGGCTGAGCCAATGATGGACACGCGTAAGGGACTTCATAACAGATGCAATGTTTGGAAATAAGAGGTATGAACTGTAGCTGCAGAAGTTGCCTGAAATCTGCCTGTCTGCAAATATTGCTTTTTGTGTAGCATAAGTGAAGGGCATAAGCAACTAATGTGAGGCAGAGGATAAATTCACCCCATAAATCTAAAATCACAGTGCAAGTAATTCTGCTGCCCAAGAGCTGCCACTAATCTTTACAGACCGCTGTCTCTCAAGTTCTTGAGGTGCCTGCAGCTGTGTCTCCTGGCAGGCTCAGAGCTGTCCCAGTATGGGTAGTTTGATGTTTCTTTTATACAGGCTGGATATACAATGTCCTTCTACCGAGGCCTCTTGAGCCAAGGACATACCAGCATGGCTGGGCTTTCACAGAATGCAGCCGAGGCTGCAGTCCTTCACAGGCATCCCAGGAACAGAGACCCCAACCCAGCTTCCCTCTAGCTTGTAGCACCTTCAAGGCCTCGTCATGCAGAAGGGTGCCTTACCCACCACAAGACAGCTAACCTGAAGCTATCAGAGATGTAAATAGGCTGCTCCATGTGACTCAGCTTTTTCCACTGGAGTTATTCCACGATGCAGCACAGGATTCACAGCGCAGTTGGGAAGAGGTGAGAGGGACTGTGAGCATGCAGGCTTAGCAGTTGTATTTGTCACCTCCGAGAGGAGAGCAACAAGCTCTGGTGTCCACTTTGGAGGCTGGGAACTATTGTGCCTTTAAGATGTGAATTTGGGCCGCATTTCATTGGGAAGCTTCATTACAAACCATTCCTGGAGGAATGGAGGTCTGAAACCCCTTCCCTGCCAGCCCACAGTCACACATGGTTATCATTGCTTAAAAATCTCCAAAGACACAAATATGGCATAACATCTATTTGTCGTCTTCTAGCATCAGATGTAAAAACACCCTGAAGATTTGTCCATCCACATTTTCTTAATTGACCTACTTCTCATTTCTGCTCCAAACCATAGCTCTGCCCACAACAGTTTAAGCATGGAATTCCAAATTTTGGCAAATGGTTTATTTGGAAACAAACGCGTGGGACTGAACTCCTTCAGTGTTTTGCAGAACCGTCCACAAAGCTGGATTAATATGATTTGTATACTTAACAAATCCTATAATCTAAACTTTTAGTAAGGTAATACATTTGAACTACAAGAATGCTATGCCTTTATGGTACTTGGAGAGACTAAAAGTATAAAACTTAGGATCTATTGAAGTTTTCCCCTCAAAAACCCCTATCTTATCAGATTAATAAGAAGTAGAAAATAATCTTAAGCAGTGCAGGCTTAGAATGCAGCATTATGGATTATTTAATGAAAGATAAAGTTAAAAACGACATGAATATTTGCAGGGACAGAACAAGACACACTGATCCCTTAGAAATAAAGAGGTATTTCTGGTTCAGCTTCTGCGCCCTTTCTTCTCAGGCTGTTGGCTAGCCGTTTGGCTGTGGAAAACGAGGAAAAAAGAATGCTATTTGGAAGAATACTGAGTTTCTGCAATGAAAATGGGACGAACACCAAATGAATGAAAGGTTGTTCTATGTTTATATGAATTTCTATTATAAACATTATTTTTAGGGACAGGTCTTGCTTGCTGTGGCCACTTCTTTGCCAAATTCTTTCATACCTTAAGCATACAATGAGTGCGGCCTCTTCGTTATGATGAATTCTCATCATAACTCAGATCACAAATGATGGATTTTGTTAGTTTTCCCTTGGCCGATGGGAAATTGCCCCCAAGTTCCAAAGAGATTTTGAATATACAGATGGTAAGCAGAAATCCTGACTGTGTCAAAACCAGCGATCCCTTTCTGTCAGTGTCGGGGAAGCAATCCATTGGAAAATGAGCTTGGCTTGAGCCTCGCTGGCTCTGTTATTTGTTAAGATAGCGTGTTAAATGGGTATTGTTGAGTCTCATCTGTAAGGGACATACCACAGAGGGGCAGAAAGAAAAAGCACTGCACAGTAGTCTACCTTGATCTCACTTCAAAAATAACCTATCAATTTGCAATTTAGCTTTTAAGGTAGGTTAAACTGTTAAACTCTGGTAATAGCTGTACATGGACAGAGCTCAACCAAAAACTGAGGCAAAACCCACAGATAACTATCTGAATTCAAGTTCACAGCTTGGGGCTAAATTTATAGAACAGACTTAAGCAATTTTAACCCAGAGAGGTTGGGAGTCAGTCTGCGGTCTTGAATTTGTGTCCCCAGGTTTAGTTTCCATTGTATGTGTACAGATACTGGCTCTCATAATAATACCTCAGTGCAAGTTCTTGACTATGCAACAGTATATGTCATTTTAATGCAACTCTCAAAACCTTTGCAACAAATTTTTTTTGGAAGATATCTAACAGCCAGAAATTCATGTTACTAACATAAGCTTGACAAAATATTTTAAAGTGATATAAAATTACAGATGGTCCTGTTTTGCTGGGCATGTTTTTTATAATACATAAGATAGACAAATGTTGTGCTTTTTCACAGGAAAAAAAAAAGCCCATACATTTACATGTTTTCTTTTTAAAAGGGAAATGCTTAAATTGAATTATGTTCTTTTGACTGCCTCTTCTCATTAATGTTACATGGAAAATAAGCACCATAATGTATCAATTTTACAAGTGTTAAATGCAATTCCATAAAAAGGGTGTGAGAATCTTTATTTCTCACTCAGCTATTTCCATTGCAACTGAGGTCTGTTTGCTACTAACAGGGTTTTTTTTCCCTATGCCAAGAGAAAAATTTTAACCCCGCGTTAATTCTAACCCAACTGAAGGTAAAACACTCGCTGACCTGAGTTCTGTTTAGAGAACCAAGGTGTGCAGAAATGATTAACAGCAAGTTTCTGTGGTTCATCTTTGGCTCCAGTCGGCTGCTCATCTGGCTGTGGTGGGTTTGCCAAGAACTAACTGCTCAAAGGTTAGCAAGCAGGTGTAATAATTTTCCTGACACAAACTATACTCTTAGGTGTACTGGATCCTACAGAATGAATAGAAATAGATGGTGGCAAAATTTTAGTAACCTATATTTATAGGTAATATATTTTAAAATTTATTTTGAAATAATTAATTGAGCCATTCAATCATTGAATAATGGATTTTCAATGAATAAATAAATTGACACGTTGTGAAGGTGGAAAAAGGAATTAGATAAATTTAGGGATTCATTATTAGCCGGTGTCTATTAAGGAACATATTAATTGCAACCTCTATCACGTGAAGCCCACATTCCTCCCTCCCCCCCAAAAGACGACTTATTAGAAGCTCAGTTAATAAGATAAATAGGCAATTGCTCTATTTTTACTTGTTTTTCCTGAAGCCTCCACTAGCGGTCACTGTTGGGGACAGGGCACAAAGCTAAACGGCCGTCAAACACCACTTATGGCTGCTGTAGAATTTCAAGAACAGTGGTCTCTTTTGAGCATTACGGAGCTTTTATTTGTTAGTTTCTTTTTTCCCTTCTATTTTTGTCTGCTACAAAATGAAAAGATCCCAAAAACGAGTGAAGAAGTGATAAGAGTGAAAAAGAAAACACATATTTTGCAGAGATGCTCTAAAAAAAATAAAATAGTTGTTGAAAGGCAACATATATGGATCTGCATATGGTCTTAAAAAGCTACCACAATATTGTTTAGAGAAAGAAAAAGCATTAATAAAAAATATTTTTCATGCATGCTTGGTTTTCTAGCTACTGCTTGCTTTCTGCGTAGGAACCAAGCGGCTTGCCATGGGCTTCTTGTCTTAGTGGGAGATTTGCTGTCCTTCATCAGGTGCTTGCTCCTTAGCACTGTTCATTGGCTCTTTTTCAGGGAACTCTGGAAGGGGTCAGATCTGTTCCTTGTAGGAGGGATGTGGGTTCAGCAGCCCTGCTTGCTTTGGTTTTGTAGGAAATTCACTCACGGAGCTGGGAACGTATCTCAACGTATGTCAGTGGTCTTTTACAGCTGTCTATGTCACTTGTCCCACCCCCATGCAGAAGTGTCTGAATGTACCCCATTTCCAGAAGCTATGTCTGTCACAACAATGAAGGAGCACCATTCCTTCCATTTCTGTCCTACAGTAAACCCTTAGGGTAGCATCTGGCTCTAGCTGAGCAGCGGGCGGATTTGGGGGCAGAAGCAGAGGGCTAGGCTGCCATGCAGTAGGGTGGGAGGACACGTGTGCTCAGCCCTCCATGTCCTGCTCCCTTCCCCGTGTCCCTCTCCCACAGCGGGAGAGAGAACCAAGGTGTTAAGCAATGATTAACAGCAAGTTTCTGCGGTTCATCTTTGGCTGTAGTTGGCTGCTTAGTTGGCTGTGGTGGGTTTGCCAAGAACTCGGTGATGTGGCTCTCGCCTATCTGTGCCCCTGTCTGAGCTGGGATAAAAAAATTCAGAAGAAATTCAGAAACTTCAGTGGGTTCGTTATTACCACTGGAAAGCCCCACCGCCTAACTACTCTATTTCTTTTCCCCAGAAAAGCCAGCCGCATTATTGCCCAATAATATGAAATTTGGAAAATGAAACTCTGCTGTATTGCATGTAAGTGAAACTTTCTTAAAAAAAAAAAAAAAAAAAAAGGAAGAAAAAAGCAAAGCAAGCCCCTCGGGCCATTTTCCAGCATGCAGGCTTTGGCACCGGCGCGGCGCACAACGTGACTGCCGAAACGGGGGAAGCCGTGTCCCCTTCCCTCCCGCCCCAAAGTGCCCCATCCACACCCCCACCACTCTCCTAGCACCCACCAACCTCCCGAAATCTGAGAAGGACCGGGTTAGCCACTGATCAGCAGGCCAGATGTGGAAAATACTGCTCTGAATGTGTAGATGCTAAAAATGGTAACATAGAGAAGGGGCTCCTCGTGTTGACGACTCCGGTGGTGTTCCTGCTGGGAGCCGCCCTAGCGGACCTGCTGTAGTTACTCCAAGCTGACTGGCACATCTTCGAACTAAAATATGTTACTAACTCCCTTCCACGTACTATAAAAGATTTACATAGAGAAGTAACGAAAAACGTGACCATCCTTATTTACTTCTGGGAGAGTGCTCTTGGAGCCACAGACATAAAACATGTACCTGGGACAGGGCGCAAAGAATGGAAATGCGTTTTTTTTTTTTTTAAAACTGAGGTAACTCTCTCGTGTCCTGAGAATCCCTCTTCCACGAGGTGCCACTCGTGGGTTGAGAAGCGCCGGGCCCACCCCTCCTCCCCCCTCGCAGGGCGGCTCCTCAGGGCCAAGGCCCGCCGCGGAGGGGACGGCGGCGGCGCCGCCTCAGCCCTTCCCGCCCCCCTTCGGCTCCTCCCAAGATGGCGGCGGCCCCGCCCAGCGCGGGCGGTGTCCCGGAGCCCGTCCCCGGGCGGCGGGGTGTATGACCGCGGCGGAGCGGAGCGGAGCGGGGTGAGGGCGGCGGGGCTGGCGGCAGCAGCCGGAGCGGAGCGACGCCGGGTGAGCAGCGCGGACCCGGCCGCCTCCTGGGTAGGGTAGAGGGGCGGGGGTGTTCGGCTGCCGGGGCCGGTCAGGGAGGGAGAGAGAGGGAAACTTTCCTGGTGGAACCCTTCCCCGCCGGTGCTCCGGCCGCTTTTCCGCGGCCATGTTGGGAGTCAGGGGTCTGCCTGGCGGGGAAGGAGCTCCCCCGGCGGCAGGCGGCGGCTGCCCCGCCGCGAGTCTGGGGCGCTCCCGGCCGTCCGCGGGAGCAGTGCCGCTTCCCGGCGGGCGGCGGGGCGGGAAGGACCCGGGGGAGGAGAGGGACGGCGGCAGCGAGCGCTGGCTTGTCCCAGGGCGCTGAGGGAGTTGCGGGGCCTCAGAAACGAGGGGGAAACGAGGGGGAAAGGAGGGGCGGGAAACAACAACGGCCCCGGTCCCGCGGGGTTACATAAGTGCCCGAAACTCCCCGACTCGTGACCGGGGCCGGGCCGGGGCGGAGGGCGCTTCCTTCCCCGGCGGGCTCCGCCGGCCCGCCCGCCCCTCCCGCCGCCGCGCTCCCCCGGAGCCCGAGCCAGAGCCGAGCCCGCCGCGGGGAAGCGCATTGCTTTTCGCGGTTTTGAACCGCTCTTCGTCGTTGTCGGAGCGAGTCGCCTGAAAAAGTCTCGCTGCTGTGATGAAAGAAAAACAAAAAAAAATACACCAACCAAAAGCGGCCGAACCGCGAGTGGAGCGATATTTTTCTGTGAAACTCGCGTATTTTGGAGAGGAACGTGACGGGGGTGCTCAAGATACGTGTGGCACGTACGCTGTTGTCTGAAAGGGGTTCAGGAAAAGACGGCCACGTTTCTCCTCTTGCCTCGTTTGAGAGACCCTGTGTGCAGGGGCACTGCGGCTGATGAACGGGAACGCTGCTCGCCTCGGCCAGAAAGCCATGAGCGAGTCTGCTGAGCGGCGCGTCTTGGCATCCGCTCTGTTGCTGCGAAGAGGAACGGCTGTAGCTCAAGTCTTGACATGAAGCGTCAGTGCAGTAGTTTTTAATAAGCAAAATGAACTGTTATATCCTTAACCAGAGGTTAAGAGGATTCCTTTGCCTATGTTTTGGTTGAATTGTTGAGGGTGCGTCCAGGAGCATCATTAAGTCCTAACTTGGGCTGTTGGGTGTGCTGAGGAGTTACTGTAGGGGTTGGTGTGTATTTGACACACGCTACATATGAGGCTGTGATGTGCGTAGCGGCTTCAGCTCAGACGAGATTAATACAGTTGGCAAAGTGAGTCTAAAATCAAACCCGCCACACTGGGGTTGGTTTCAGAACTGAGATTGCTAATTCCCGTTTCTCTCCCGAAATAAAGAGAACTTAAATACTCAGCTTTCAAGTTCTAAGACTTGCGTGTTGAATTACTTTAGGGATGGCTATCTGAAAGAAGGGAACTACTTAAAGGTGGCAATGTAGTCAGTGCTGAGATGCTACAGATTATTTTCTTTGCATGCACTCATCAACATGTGGAAAGGAATTGTTCTTTAGCTCAGAAGGCATTTTTTTTCTCTTAAACTATAATGATAATTTAATTTATAGTTTAACAAGTAAATACTGTTGACTAATCAAGTGACAAATAAGAATCATTCTGTAGTTAAATGTTATGTATATCAGCTGAGTTTGTTAAATAACATTTTTCCCAGTTGTATGAGGGCTATGTTACTTATGTTGAAAACAGCAGTGAAAGTGAAGTGTTGTGTGCCTGAGTCCCAGATCCTTGCTTCTGAATGCAAATTGGCTATGTGCCTTTTGGAGTGTGTGAGTTTTGCCCTGCATAGACACCCACACAGAGGAAGTCCCTTAAATGCTAAATGAAAACTGGTGCGTAGAAATTTGGAGCTGGGGAAGCAGGATCAGTTTCCTCTGTCATATCATCTAAAAAGAAAGGGAGTAGTGTCTTTTCACCTAGAAGCAAGTTTTCATTAGATGCAGTGATGAAATCGTTATTTAGCAAGAGCTGCATTGTTTCCTTTAAATTGTGGGCTGAGACTTAACTCTAGTATTGCGTATGTCCCTGGATGAACAGAAGATCTGTAACATGCTGAAGCCCATTATTTTGCAGAAATTATTATCGGTAAAAGGGTGGTTATATTCCAACAGCATTGTGACTTTTACATTTCACGGTTGTTGGTAGTGGATGTGGGAAGGTTTTACCTCTCCTGAGTCAGCATAGTAAAGAGAGATGGATCTGCAGTTTCAGGTCAGACATGATATGATGGAGCTTGGCATGTCTCACTTACCTTGCCAAGTAAGGGCAATAAAGGCAGGGTACAAACACCTGGCTTTGTTAAGCTAGCAGCGTTTTTTGGTGATGTGTCTTCACCAAAGAAGGCTAGAGGTGTTGAAGTGAAAGCTTAGGGTCAAAGCGTGGCATGTGGATGAGGGAGAGTTGAGGTTTCTAATACTTGCAGACAGAATTTCCTGAAAAAGTGTTAGCTAAAATGTTAGAAGTGGTGGTTAAACTAACAAACAGCATGGAAGTTTTTGTTCCTAAAGGCCATATGTAAGCAGGAGATGTCAAATCAAGAAATCCCAATGTTAAGGATAGATAAGTTTCTTGGTAGGCAAGAAAGTTAGTTAAGTCTTGGTTTTTGTATTAAGAAATTAAACCTTGTTCTGTACTCCATTGAGTTCTAAAGGTATGTTTGTGACTTATTCCAAGCTCTGTTAATAGTCAAGCTTACTTTTCCATTTAGTTTTTGTGACTTTTTTAATGATAGGTGAAGCTTGTATATATGTATTTTACTACTGTCAAGGATTAATTGAGAAATTTGATGAAAGTGTGATGATTGGGATTGTTCCGGAAGAGAATAAATAAGATGCAAGAATAGGCTTTTAAAATAGAACCACTTATTTAATACTTTCTCCCTATGCAGTAAATGCAAATTTGGATGTTGTAGAATAACTTTTGTTTTCATGGTTTAGTGGAGGACTTGTTTTTACAGTTGAGGGGGGTGAAAAGCTACTCTTTAGATAGGTGTGGTAGAACACGTTTACCATACTAAAGATTATTTTAGCATTGTCATAAGCTATAAGATGAGATGACAACTGTGTTAGCATGTAGAGTCCTGCAAATTCTGGGCCACATGAGTAGTTCTGTTGAAACAAATGAGTCTGCTTGCATGAGAAGTGGCTGACTGAGAGTTGTAGGACAAAGATTCTCCTTTTATGAAAATAAATATTATTGCACATAAGTGTTATTGAACAGAAGAGTACTTCATGTTTTTCAGCCTGACACTTTAGTACTATGTAGTCAAAAATACACTTGTATGTTTACTTTGGTTTTCTAAAGTTGTATAAATAGGTAAGAGTGCTACTGCCTTGGATGTAAAGATGCTTTTTTTAACTTAGTGATGATAAATAACTTCAGGATTAAAAAAATTTTTTTGAAGACAGCGCCTTTTTTCTATTTTTTTTCTTTGCATTCTTATGTTTTACAATAAAAGTGTTAACCGTATTCTGTATATAGTATGGCAGGATTTTGGCATTTTGTATAAATGTAAAAGAAGAAGAAACAGTTGACTGTTAAGGATTTCAAATATGGGAATGTTCTCCCTACATCCACCTTCCTCCTTCCTGAGTGTAATAAGATGACATGCAACTAGTTAGTTACTGTGTTAAGATACAATCTCTTGAGAAGTTGTACTGATTCAAACGGATACAGGAAGGTTGCTAGATAGTGATGTATCTTTCTATCAGTATCTTTAGCTTTCACTAGATACCTCTTGTACCTCAAACAGATCATCTAGAGGTAACAGTTTTGCTTTTAAGTACTTAGTATGCCTTCTGCAAAAAGAAAAGTTACAGCATGTTCTTTGATATTTGCATTTCTAAAGGGTACATATAATTTGTTAATGCAAATTAATATTAAAGAGTGTACTGTACACGCTGCTGTTCAGGTTGTCAGATAGCATCTTTCTCGGAACAGTAAGCTGGGCGGGTTAACTTCAGTGCAGACCTCTGTGCAGTATTGAAAGTTTCCTCCAGATTGTGTCATTTTTGCTGCAGCAATAAGGGCTTAAGAGCAACAGAAGATGGCTTGTTGGATGAGAATCATGTGGACTACGAGCCCTGTGGTATTCTGGACACTGTTTATTGCACTCGGAGGACTGGGTTGTGCTGAGTGCTCTAATGTCTGTACTCCAAATGCTTTCCATATAACTTTAAAATGCATCAAACACATTTGACAAGCAGTAAAATGGGAAAAGGCCAGTGAGTGCATTTCCCAGGCAGGCCACCTACAGTAAGCTGCTATGATTATGGGGTTCTTTCAGGAAATGACTCCTTCTTTTTCCCTTCTCCTTCTCCTGACTTAGCTATCAATACTTGGTAATGTAAAACTTCTGAGACTGATTTTTCAGTGTACTTCTGAAAGCTGTGTGTGATGGGGATTACTTTTTTCTTATTTTTTTTTTTCTCCTCTGCCCCTATCCTCCCTCCATTCTGATCTAGGTTAGCAGCACGGAGGCAGGTGAACTGCCCTTTTAACACACAGGTTATGGCTGAAAAGCCAGTGACATTGAAGACTGACAAATTCTATTTGTGGTATCATTGTTAAAGTTTTCCTTTTGGCTTTGGTCTGATAGCTGTCAGATTTTGATTTTCTAGACCTTCACTGTCCACCCATATGTGACTAGGTAGCAGCACTCGGTATAAAAAAGGACTTATGTCCCTTGCTTAAGAAAGAGCAGTTCAGTGCTTGGCTTATGTATTTTAAATATTGCTGGATAAATAAATTTTAAATACTGCTGGGAGGCGACAGTGACAGATCCTTGATTGCAGCACTTCATTGTTGTCAAGCTTCCCAAAAGTCGCAACATGGAGTTTGATTCCCAGCCCCAAGATGTGTTTTGGCTGTCTGCGAGCCCCTGGTTTCTGCTGGGCTGGTGGTTTGCAGCCTGATGGCAGCCCTGCTGGGTGGATGGTTACTGGGGCTTGAGCCATTTTTGGTAGTAATTTGAGCAATTTCTTTCAGGAGGTTTAAACGGTAGGAAAAAGATTCCCTGCAGCCAGCCATACTTGCCCTTAGTCCGTTCTAGCTGGTGAACTAGTGGTAGAAATCGTGTTTTGCTTGCCTTTTTTTTTTTTTTTTTTTTAAAGGAGTTAAGAATTTTAAGTAACTAAGTATGAATACTCTGGTTTTCCTAGTATAATATCGAAAATGTGCTGCAGCAGTGCTTTGTCTGACTGTGTTAGGTAGTGGTCAGCTGCCTGGCCTACTGAAAGTATTTCTAAAGTATAATGTAGTATTAGGGTAGCTGCCTAAAGTGGAGATTTCTTAACAGACTTAGGTCAAGAGCAGCAGAAAGTTGGGGTAGTTGCACCTGGTCAGAGAAGGAGTTTGAGTGTCGTTACTTGGCTTTTGTCTTGTTTACTTTTGTGGAAATGTTTGGAATTACTGAGCTGG
This sequence comes from Vanellus vanellus, assembly GCF_965231255.1. NCBI lineage: Eukaryota > Metazoa > Chordata > Aves > Charadriiformes > Charadriidae > Vanellus > Vanellus vanellus. Next base: position 144,695,278 of record NC_138906.1, read on the forward strand.
TAAGAGAAACCTCTTTGTCATGCAGCTTCTTTTTGTGTAACAGAATATTTGAATTTAAAGGATACATGCATGTGAAAATAAAGAATATTGATATAATAAAAATGAAATAGTGATGATGTGGTTATGCTGCTGTGCTTATAAATTGTGCAGCTGCATAGGAAAACTTTGTTCTGTTTTAAAACCTGGCTGGCTAAAAGTAAAAGCCCTTTTGTGTTGCAGTAATTTGTAGGAAGTTAATGGCTCTTGCTTAGCTTTGACTACTTGGTAACTCTTTCTATAGCTTGGTCATGCTATAATCAATTACATGTAATCTAGTCCCTGTTGCAGTGTTAGTAAAATTTGGTGCTTCTCTCATAATGGTAGTAAAAATAAACTAAACAAAACTTAAAAGCAGAAAACTATTTTTTTTTTTTACATTGGCTGTTTTAAGTACTTGTGCGTAGTAAAAAGACATAAGCCAGTGATCAAACTGAGGTGTCATAGGTGTGCGTTCATAAAGAAAAGGAAAATAAAATTCTTTTAATTTGAGGAAGCTCGTTTGGGTAGCTCTCAAATGCTAAAACATGCAGTTGCTCTGAAATCTAGGAGGTGCTATTTTTAGTGTATACTAGTGTAAAAGAGATACACATCGGAAATCCTTCTGTAAATGTTCTCCACTTGTAGGTTAAAGAAGCTGCAAGGAGTGTGCTGGCAAATACTATTTATTTCAGTCACTAAAGACCAAATCCTCTTTTTCACATTGACTGAGAGATGGTCTACCTAGCAGTCAGCAAGTTGCCTTCATGTGCACTCAAAATAATCCATAACAACAACAACCCACACAACCAATCTGGTTTTTTGGCTTGCAAGATGGATTTAGCAATGCTTCTTGTAGAACAGCTGTATCTGGATCTGTTTTTTCTGTACTAATGGTGCTGTGTCCCCTCCCCGAGAGAATTTAAATAAGTCTGTCAGTTTCAAGATTTAAAAGGTATGTTGGTGCTGTGGATTCTCTTTGTTGTGTGGGGTTGGCAAAGCTTAAGGCAGGATCCAGCTTGCTCTGAAATTGGTCAGATCCTTTTGATTGATTTTTTTCATGTCCCTCACCCAGTGTCCGTTTAATGTTAAGCGCGGTAGTATTTGTATAAGTCAAGTTATGTGCTGGTCCAGATGGATGCTCCCAGTGCTGCTGGAGTGGGCTGTAATCAGTTAAGCCGTTCCTTCACAGGCAGAGTCTCAGATGGGAAGGGCACACCGGCGCCTGTCCAGGCAGCCTGGAAGGGAGGGGTAAGTCACTGCTGCCAAACTGGAAAATAACATTCGCTGGGAGAGACTCTTCAAACAGCTAAACAATTGGAGTAGGGAAACATTACATTGTAAACAGAAAAACCTATTCCAGTGTTTAGTATCACAGCCTGGTTGAGTGATCCTTTAGGCTCACCCCGGGTTTGTGTCTGCTGGAGCTTTCCAAGCCAGAGCAGGATCCCAGGCTCCTGTCCTCTGGCCTTGACTCTTCTGGCACATTTCTAAGGTGTTGGTCTGTTGTCTGCTGTTCTTCTGATGGCTTTTAGCTACTCAGAGCTGTGGAGAAATTTGGAAGGAGCCTGAACTTTTTTGGGCTTAAGATCTGTGAAAGCTGGTTTTGAAACCATATTCTGGTGTATGTTCCCAGTGCTTTGATTAAGATGAAAAATGCGGTTTGCTAGCTCCAGGGGCTAAGTTAACCACTGAGTGCTCCTAAATACATGCAAATGCAAAGTTGAAATAATAGGCTATTTTCCCATGACAGAAAAGATTTGATCTGAATACTGGGCTTTTTTTTTTTTTTAGTTAATTGTTTGTTGATTAATTTAAAAGGGCACATGTGTGTTATATAGTTTATAAGTATACAGTTTATGTGTATATATACACATTTTAGATATAAACATATAAAACCTCAGCCTTTTTACTTATACCCATCTCAGTATGCTGACAGCTGCAAGTATTTGATATGCCCATAGCTGCCTGGATCTTGCTTTCTGTGCTTTGACAGATGTGTGTGATGTCAAATTGGAAACACTGTTCCTGGTTGGTCGGGCCTGCCTGTTCACCTCTGTTTGCAGAACTCAGGCTTTCGGGGTTGTGTGGCTGTGTGTTTGGTGGTTTTTGTTTGGTTTTGGTTTTTTTTTTTTGGTTGGTTGTGTTTTTTTTTGTTTGTTTGTTTGGTTTTTTTAAGATTCCTTTAATTCTAGCCATTACCTGGTTTCCACATGAATGTGCTTATGTGCTCTTTCACATCTTGAAAGGCATTAAGAATTTTCTCATCTAAATGGCAAGAGTACTGTGTTTCATGAGTGCTGTTCAGAGCCATGTAAGCCTGTACCGGTGCTTGGGGAGGGCAGACGGGTAAGGACATGGAGATGAAACCAGTTTAGGAAGTTGGTCCCTTTGTTGCTCCAACCCTCGACTGCCAGGTGGGGGATGGAGAACTGTGTATTTCTTTCCAGCAGCAGCTCTGTCTCTATCATGCCAGGAGACAAAAACAATATCATCTACCATGGTTTATTATAAATAGAAGCCTGACAGTGGTAATAAGCAGCTGATTTCATTAAAAAGCTGGATCTCTTACAAGAATGTTTCTCCTAGGCTTCTGCAGTGAGGTCTCTTCTCCCCTAAGAGGCATTCAGGGACTTGTCCCAGTGAAGTTGGGGATGAAGGGGAAACACAACCATTTCCAGTTGCTCTAGGAGTGGATTGAGGCTCTCCTCATCAGGTACTTCCCTATGGTACTGTTTGGGTTTCCATCTTTCATACTTTTTGTTACTGCCAAGCGGGCGAATGTAGTGGGAACAGATTTGGGACTTGGCAATTCTAGATTTCTGTATCTCTTTAATGGGTGCCACATGTTTCTTGCTTGGAGCAGGGGTGCTGGCACGTGGCGTTATGGCCAAGGTGGTTATTCTCACCCTTCATGCAGGGCGGGCTGCGAACTGGCCGAACTCGTCTGGTGGGGCAGCCCGCTTCCACATGCCTTTGTTCTCCTTGGGTCTCCTCTATAATTATTTAGCATTATAACTCATTCAGGACATGGGAGCTAGTCTTTCTGTTTACAAGCAGGTCAAATTGGTGTTCTCTTTTGGGCTGAGGTTTATTGTGTTAAGTACAAAACCTTGTGAGAAGCTAAGGTGTAGAACTCGGATGGGTTTGCCTGCATACAGCAGCTCAGACAGTGCGCTAACTGTTCAGCAGAGTAGCCTGGATAGTAAACCAGCATTGTTTTGCTCTTGCTGTGCTAATACATATGCTGCTTGGCAATAGCTTAGGTCTTTTGCTAAAAATAGCTTTGTGTACCCAAACTAGCTTCTGAGTGGGTTGGGGAATATAAGGTCATACATCTTGGAAGATCTACCTAGAAATGATCTCCATACCCAAAATGGAATTGGCCTTTCTAGGCATTCCTAGCTCAGTTGGATACTGGCTATTGCAAATTTGAAGAGTAATACCCTTGCCACACAGGTTTGATAATAAAAGTTTTTTGTTGTTCATTTAGAATAACTTATTTTCTATGAGAAATTCTTACTGGTCAATTAAAGTGAAATGGTAATCCTTCCTTGTAAACTGGAGATCAGAGTATACTAAAATTAACTGGAATGTGTTGAAATAATTACTAAACTATAAGATGTTAGGCAGTTAAAATAGGTATTTTTATGTTGTACCTTCAAGAAGAGTTTTAGTGGGACTAGGCTTGTGACAGTCATTTGCAGCATTTTAAAAAATAACACCCAAACAGATCTGTCTGGGTTATTATGGTAATTGCATGTTTATGATGACATCTGACTAGACAAATGCATGGATTTGCTTTCATGATGTATTTGGACATGGCTAAATGCTGGACTGAAATAATTTAAAGATTACTAAAATGTTGGCAAGGCAGGGTGTTCACAGGTGGCACAGTATGAAGTAATGTGGTTGCTGTTAACGTGTTTCCAGCATGGTTTCTGTGAGTCTGTGGCTGATCCCAGAACATCAGCCAACAGGTTGAGACAAATGAAAGGTTAAGGCTGATGGTTTGTACTGGATATACCAGTAAAGGGAGTATGTTAGCTCCTCTGCGTTTCCCCACACCGCAGCCATTGCTCCACAGGCTTGCGCAATGCAGGAAGCCATATCTTCACAGTGGGGAAGAAAAAATAAAAAATGTAGAAAACATTACACTGGAAACTATAGAAATGAGACTTGGGAGAGGTCCACAGTGTCATCTATTGTACTTTCCTGCCAGTGTAGTATTGATTGATGCTTACACTGTGTTTTCTCAGTAGCGTTTGGAAGAAAATTTCACAATCATCTTTGCTTCTTTAGAGTAATCCGAAGCAGCCTTGATATTGCCACCACCCTTTTCCAGTGTTTTCTCTTGCTGCTTTTTTGACTTTATTGAATGCACAATTTTTCACACCCTTATTAATTATTGGCAAAGAGGCAACAGCGTACATTGCCTTAAGGAAAAGGTAATTTTTATTTTTTTTTTGTATGTTGGTAAATCAAGTCAAAGTTTCTGTCCTGCTACCTGTACCTTTCTGAATGCTGCAGGCATTAACCAGATTAGTCAAAAGTGATTCTGGATAAAGAATATGTTGAAGAAGTTCAGAGGGATCTTATTGACTCCTTTTCTGCTATCATCTCTACCTTGGTATAGTCTCTTTAGTCTCTTGGTCCTTCTTATTTCTTTGCAGTATTGTGATGTAGCTTTTTGTCATTCTTGATACTCATATCTTTCAGGTACCATCAGGGTTATACTCTGTGTCCTTAGCAGCTGGGTGCAGGAGCAATAGCAAGACAAGCAAGTTTGTTAAATACAACAGTTTTAGGAATACTTTTGTGAAGAGAATTATCAGAGAACTGCTTGTTAGGAGGCTGTATTTCTCTTTAAGTGACAGTTGTTGTCTTGTGTTTTAAATAGCATCCAGGACAGCTAGCTCCAGCATAGTACAAGCATTTAGTTGCTACTGTCATGTCATCTCTTAGCAGTGATAAAGACTTTTAGAAAGTATTTGTCATACTCATATCTCCTCTTAGCATAGCATTTTTTGGGTGAAATTTCTTTTAATTTCACTTAACTTTATGGTCAAATTGGTCTTTTACTGTTCCATAAAAAGCAACTGGCAAATAATGGAAATATATAATTAATATTAAAACCCCCTGCAGTTAATTGTTACAGATGTATTTAACTGTAAAGTATAGAATGAAATATTAATGAACTCGTAGATGGGTTAATGGATACTTAAAACTTCATTTTCCTCAATATTTCATTCTATGTACTGGATGATAGAAATGAAGTTTAATTAAATACCTCTCGCTGGTATTTCTGTATCATCTTTAATCCAGTTCTTGTTATTACCTTTATGGTCCTTGACAGGTGGTGCTGACTTGGGCATGAACACTTGGAGTCTGATTACAGCTAATCAGATCTAAGTGCATAGAAAGCTTAATTTTGCCAACAAAGACGACACAGTGAAACATTCAGGACAAGCGATATTATCATCCTTCTCTGTATGTATTGAAGGAGGCTGTGTAGGAGGTGGAACTAGTGAGGCCAAAATAAGATTTAAAATTTATACTGATTTCTGACCTGTATCAGAAACTGAGAATATCTGCTGTGCACGTGTTTAGTTCAGCAATTATCAAAGCATTAGACATGGATAAGTTTCCTTAAATAGATTGCACTTCAGAAATTTACAGTGCTTTACTTGGCAGTGGTGCAAAAAGTCAAGTGTTGATCTTAAGACCAATACATCTAATATTAGTAGGGATTAGAGTACTGTATTACAGTACTGAGATGCTTCCATAGCTGAAAGTTTGTCCACAAAAAGTAGTGATATTACCATTTCAGACAGAGTTTTAAATCGGAAGGATGTATGATGGTTCTGGGTAACTTAATTGATTATGCATATTCAATTGTAAGTCAAATTACCATATCTTCCTTGCATAGGTAAAGTGCAAGAGGAAAGCTGACTGAGCCTGATATTATCATATAATGTATAACAATTATTTGAAACCTATTACTAAAAAAATACATAACTATACTAAATGACTGATTCTGCCTGATGAACTCTTTGTAAGGAGAGTGATGTTTTCCTTTGTAGATCCAAAAGATGAGTCATCTTACAAACCAGTCATTTAATGCACATTAAGTATCTGGTCTGCAGATAGTCTTTGTCCATCTTAGGTTTACAACTTACTTGTTTCTGTCTTGTAAAAGTTTCATTGATCTGTACTTTTCATGTGTGTTTGACTTGTGTAATTAAGTATAATAAAACAAGATTCAGTTCTACTTGAAATCTCTTTTATTCAGAGCCTTCAAGTTGTGGAGTCAGATGTGATAAAACCTTTAACTCTTGCCTTTTATTAAGTGACTCTAAACAAACTTTTATGATGAAACATATATGTTGCCCTTAGGCAAAAAGGAAAATGGGTTAGTTTGAACGTACATGGTGGAACATAGTTGCTGGTGTTGTCTGTATGTGCAAATGCAGATGTGAGAACAAGGGCTCTGTGTGACAGCTGGATAATTCAGAAGTTTATTGGGTGGCAAGCTATAATGTGCTTTCATTTAATCCTTTATTTTTCGACCTTCTTTATTTCTTTTGTATTCCACCATTTCTGAGTCTTCTCTTTTCTGTTGTCTGTGTTTGCTTCACTACAACAATATCTAGATCTCATTTCATCCGTTCTAATGGTGTGATGAGATACTGTGGTTAGAGACATTTTTTTATTTGGCTTGTGTTACTGAATCTGGCTTGGAAACATCCAGGATCTGCTGCTTTAGGACTAGATGGGCCTCTGTGTGGTTAGTTTTGAGCTTTTGTACTTTTTTCAGCAGCTTAAATAAACATTTTTTCCCCTTTAAAGGTGTCACCTTAACTGTGAATGTATGTAGTAATGGATGAACTGCCTGCATCCTGATACCAGGGCTCTGAGAAATCTAGACTGCCTGGTGTGTATTAATGCTATGTGTTAAATGTAACTGTTAACAGTCTAATTGCTAATTGTAAAGATGATAAATGAACTGGCAGTTATGGCAAGGCCAGTAGCATTTTCCTCCCTTGAAGGAGCGTTGAAGAAAAATAATGCTAAAAGTTAGATGCTTATTAATTAACGCTTGTTAGCGGGGACTGTGTATTGGACAAGACTTGCTCTTGCCCAGGCCAGAAAGTAATGCAGCACTGCCAATTCTGCTGTATTGCTGAAGAAACTTGGGAATTCGGGTTGTATCCCTCTCCTGCACACCTTTTGTGCCTGTCCTGCAGTCTAAAGGGAGCGCTGGTTGTGGTGGTAGTATGTGCTGAGCTGGGCTGTGTGCAGGCTGCATCACTGTGCCATAATAGCTATTCTTCATCTCATTTCTCCCCTCCAGCACCTTTGTATTATCTGTGGTTCCTGCTCTGTGGTGATCATACCAGCTGCTACAGTGCTAATGTAGTAGTAGAAGCCTTTTCTGGCAGTGTTGAATTAGGCATAGTTATGTCAGGCAGGGTTGCTTTCTTTTTAGTTGATGCCTTATGTCTGTTTTCAAGTACAGCTTCTCTTCTCTGCTGCTTAGTCTGTCCCCTATCAAGAGCAGAGCTAGCATATAAAGTAAACGTTCTCCTATTTTAAATGAGACCTGTAGAAGCATGCAGTCCTGGGAGATCATTGGTTTGGTCACCAGGATACAGCAGCAGAAAGAAACAATTATGTGGGAGGTGACTTGTCAGTACACAGCAACCCTAACAGAATTATTGTCCTGCTGCAGTAGTATGGAATGTTAATAACTGTAGCAAATACGTGACTTCCTCAACATGGGCTGTATTTCAGGTAAGTGGGTAACTTCTTAGTTCCTCAAAGGCTTCAGTAATATCTACATTTGGTTAGATATTCATTCAAAGGCTTCAGTAACATCTACATTGGGACTGTTCTGTTTGAGGAGGAGGAGGCTGAGGGGAGACCTCATCACTCTCTACAACTATTTGAAAGGACACTGTAGAGAGGTTGGTGCTGGTCTCTTCTCACAGGTGACTAATGACAGAACAAGAGGGAATGGCTTCAAGCTCCAACAGAGTAGGTTTAGACTGAACATTAGGAAAGAATTTTTCACAGAGAGTGGTAGGGCATTGGAATAGACTGCCCAGGGAGGTGAGTAACCATCCCTGGATGTGTTTAAGAGGTGTTTAGATGTGGTGTTGGGGGATATGGTGTAGGGGAGAACTTTGTAGAGTAGGGTAGACGGTTGACTCGATGATCCCAAGGGTCTCTTCCAACCTAGACAATTCTATGATTCTACATTTGCTCACTTTGAAGATGACTGTTCTCACCAACAGGATAAAAATGTAAAACGAGTGAAATAGGGGAATAAGAAGATCTTGATATCTTGATAACAGAATTGTTATTGCATTAGAAGCTTCTTGTGAGTAAAAGTAGCAATAACTTGGTGTTGCAGATAGTTCTGCATATTGTAGAGGAGTTGGGGCTTTCCGTGTCACGAAGTATTTCTCACCTTTAAATAGCATATTATGCTACAGAGATGAAAGCTTTTGCCCGGCACCTTCATCATGAAATGGGTTTATTGAGAGCATATGTGTGAGAAGGAGGACAAACTGAAGGTATTGAAGCATTTTGAGAGTTGAGATTTATTTATTTGGAAAGGCTGCTAAACCCTACTTATGGTGCAGCTCTATGTAGCTATTTTTTCTTACAAGGTGATCTGTTTATTTTTGTGATGTTTTGACTAGCAGCTGGTACTACACTGCAGTCTGGACAAAGAAAATGAATCTGATGTGATGGATATATGGTCCTTATAGAAAAATGGAGTCGACCGTGCATAAGGGCCTGGGGACCTTTGGGACTTTGTATGCAAAAAGTGTGAAACTGGAGTCAAATGTGATAAAAGTCTGAACAAGAGGTTTGTGACTTCAGAGCATCCATAAACCGAGACTGTATATAAGATGCTCGCACCCTCCCCTTAAGTGGAGCTGTCTAGCCTGTCATTTTGAAGCCCATGGTTCTGGTTTATTCCTCACTTGCCTTGGGGAAGATTTGGGATGTATTTTCAGCAATTTGTCATCACTTGGGAATTGCTTTGTTTGATCAGGTCTTGAGATCCTGCATCTTGAGGACAGTAATCTGGTATCTGCTTCTTATAGAGGCCAACAGTAGAAACTTCAGAAGAAGGTTTTAGCTGGCAAAGAGGAGGATATTGCCACCCAGTTCCAGGGTATGATGTTATCTTTTGCAATACATCTGAATACGCGTTAAGAAAAGATTGTTGTAATTTTAAAAGTCTGGTAACTGATAACCTTGCATAGCTTTTGGAGCTTGACATCTTGGGGTTAAAAGTTCCTTTGTGTGTCCAGACAGTATTTTAATTTAACATCTCCTTGGTCTGTATACTCTTAAGAAGTACAGGTGCACCTCTTCTCCGAACTTTAGCTCTTGCAACTTAGGGATGACTCTTTTGTATTCCTGGTCTATTTTTTCCACATTTCATTATTGTTTGTAATCGTGATACTTTCCAGGTAGTTTCTCGTTTTCCGTTTCTGAACTTCCTTCCTTTCTTGGAAAAGGCTAGTGAAGGTGAGTGAGGTGAATCTATTAGTGTGGGAAAATACAATTCATGCCCTGGAAAGGTGGAATAATCTGTCAGCGGTCTTTGGCTTTTACTGCCTTAATTGAGGCTGGTTGGTGAGAATTTGTTGAATGTTATAGACAAAAGTTTCAATCCAGAGGAGATGTGATTATCTTGTCTTTCTTAATAGTCCTTAACTTGCCTTGGATTCTTGCTTTAAGTCCAGTAAGTGATTATTTTCACAACAAGCTGAAAGTATGGTCTTCAGCACAAGTTCCGGAGTCGTGTCCTGATTTCAAGCCATGATGATTATTAAATGATCCTGGTTAGAGTTGTTTTCTCTTAGGTTGTCCTAGAGAACAGTTAATTAAAACCTTTAGCCTTTTCTCCCCCTGTTTTCTTCTCCCAGTGACTTGTATTTTGAAAGCTTTCACAGTGACCTTGAATGGAGTTCGATGTTTATTGGCAGGGAGTGCAGGGAGCGATGGGTTGGAGCTGTGGAGCAGTGAGTGCTTCCTGCAAGTCACTGTAACTTCACACCAACAGCTTGCTTCACCGAAACTCATCAGTATGATTGTGGGGTTTTTTGGGGGGGTTTCCCCCTTGTGAACTAGCAAAAGCATTTAGCTTGCTGTGATTTGAAGGTAACTTGTACAAAAGTTTAAGTTTAGAAGTAGCGTGTGTTGATTTGTACCTGCAGAAAAGTGTATTCTTCTGGTCTGTCCCCTTTGCACTCTGCTGACTGATTTCCTTCCCTGCTTCACAGGGAACACAGGATTGCTAAATAACTTTATACTGACCCTGTGACTGACTCCTTGCTTTCTAAGTCCGAAGCAGCTGTTGGCTCAGCTTTGGCACTTGCAAAGGCTGTTTATTGCTATATGTTGTTAAGTAGAATGGTTATTTGGCAGTTAATGGCAATTAACACTCATTCTAAATCCCAGGCTTCAGCAGTCAGGCACCTGAATTTGGTTTTTGAGCCTAGGACTACAGCAAATATACATCAAAAAGTTCCTAGTTTATCTTTTGCATTTCTTCCTCAGTACTTTGTCAATGGTAGATAGATGATAGTTGGGACAAGCCAGCAGCATTTCTGCAGAGTGGCACTGCTGGGTTAGACAAGGCTATAGTGGAAGTGAAGCCAATCACTTGCGTGAAAACCTCACTACCAAGTGCCAGTGTTGTGCCTCCTTGCCATGTGGTAGTAGGTAGTTGGAAGGTGTATATTTAAAAAAAAAAGGGGGGGGGCGGGGAGGGAAGTGGCTCAGATCTTAATGCTGAAAAAAACATGTAAAGGGTGTGTATTGTCTGTCCCCATGTGTATATGTTAGTATTTGTGCTTGGAATGCTTGAAAGAAGGTGTCTATTGAAAAGTATATTTTGGATGTGACTGTATAGTCATAGCATTAAAAAAAAATTCTGTTGATGTAATTTGGGTCTTCTGCTGTTCTCTGGGAGAAAAAATACTTTTGTTTACTGGTGAGTTTAAGCCAATGTACTTTCTATACAAGGCACTGTCTAAGCATGTCCCTTCCCATCCCTCCGTTGTCTCCCTCCACTGTAGCTATCCTGCCAACCTGAACCCTAAAAGTTTCTGGTTTGTTCTCAACTTGATCACCCCTGAGCTAATTCACTGTGAAGCTTTTCTAATGGCACAAGAGAGCAGGGAGAGCGGCAGATATCATAAATCGGTGTTGCCACAGAAGGAAAAAAGACAGAACCATATTACCTAAGTTTGGTGTTGCAGAAGGATTTAGGGATTTAGTACAGTGTTCACTTGTGGGCATCTCTTAGAGGGAACGATGGACAAAGCTTCGAGAACCTTGACAAGAGTAATGGTTTGGAAAAGTAGGGCTGGTGAAGGAGATGGAAATAACAAGGGGTTTTTGTTGGGTGTGTTTTTTTCCTTCCACTTGGACTCCCAGTCTTCTGTAGAGATGTGACAAGCATTTTAGTCCTCGGAAAGCTTAATAAAGAAGGTAGTCGTGGTTATTCTGATTGAAGAATGAAAAGAAATGTTTGTTTTGCAGCAAAGATGACTTAAGCTTACTGTTAAGAAAATACTTTCTAGCTGATCAAATGGAGAGTCACTGGACAGGGTAATGGAGAAGGTCAGCCATTTTTTCATTGACTGGTACCTGGTAGAAATAGCATAGGTGTACTTGCTTGTGTGCTTTGATGCAGCATAACTAAATCTCTTGAACCCTGTTTATAAGGCAGTTTGTTTTGTCTTGACCTTCTGCAGATCAAAATAATTTCAGATTTGATGGCTCTGTAATTCCACTAACCATAAAACTGGTTAACACAATACTCGCATATTGTAACTAACGCTGTAAGGCGCATAAAGAAAAGTCAAAAGTAGTGCTGAGTAATATCTTTAATAGATTCTTTTGTCTTCAGTGTCAGGCTTTGATACAAGATAATGTTGTGTGCAGAGCTTAAAAAGAGAAGTCAGTTTAGTTATATCTGAGCAAGTCCACTTGTCAAACTATTTTAGTGTGGAACTAATTAAACTCTCAAAGCAGTAACTTGTTAAGTGTGATTAAAAAATAACTTATATTAGGCATGTGGATCTGTGTAATCACAGGTAACACAGTTACTTAGATGAGGCCTGATGATAGGTTTCTCTGCCACCAAATTTCTATCAAGAATTTTCATTCCTATTTTATAAGGAAGTATCTGAGCTTTGATTCATAGGAAGAAGATTTGACTGGACCAGGTTATGGCAGAATGTCTGATGCAGCATCGGCTTTGAGCCTTGTTTCAGCCCGGTTTCATCTCAGTTACACGCTGATGCTGTATTGATGGCAGGCAGTGTAGATCTGAAAGAAACGGTAGGCGAACACAGAGGACTTCCCAAACTGGGATCACATTGGGAAGCACAGGTAGTAGGCACTGGAGTATTTGCTGCTCTGCTCTCCTTCAGGCCTGTTCAAAGCAATGGTTGTACCTAAGGGTGTTGTGAGCATCAGCCCTGCAGTAGCTGGAAAGGCAGGCATGGGAGAGGCATCGTCTTCGTGCTGAGAGACAGGTCTGCCCTTAGTACTTGCCTCTGCCAGCTCTCTCACTCTCTGTCAGGCACACAGTTCAGGTTCATGGCTGTACTTGGGAGGAGCTTGCAGGGAGCAGGTCTGGATCATCAGACTGTCAGCCGTTTCCTTTGCCTGACTTCTGCCTGGGAAGCTCTAGGGTAAAAGATAAGCTGAAGAGTTTGCCGAGGTATGAATCACTATAGCGACTTCTTATTTTCAGTTCCCCGTTGGATGCCTTAGGAATCTTACCTTTAAAAGAGAATCTTATTTGCTACTTGGGGATCGGCAAGGGGTGGTTTTAATCTGTAGTTGGAAGATATGTATGCTTTAGTTCATCAGCTCTTCTTGAAATATGAAGCCTTCTTGCCTAAACTTTCAGCTGGTACAGGTCACTTAATGTTTCCAGGAGCAGTTGCGAGCTGTGTGACTTGTCCTCTGTGCTGGTCTGCCTGCATGTGTCACCTGATTGTGATGGATGCAGATGTGGCTTGAGGAGGGAGGGACTGTAGGGCCCCTGCCAAGAGAAGGCAGCAGCAAGCAGGCGATGGGCCACCAGCCATGATGCGTTTGTTGCTCCTGGCTCAGCAGTTTGCCATGAAAGCAGGTGTGTGTGTGTGGGGTGCAAGTTGTGGCCTGTACAAAATGTTTCTAGTAGGTAGATTCATGGTTTTGGCCCGTGATTTAAAGTTTATGTACTTAAAAAAAAGAGCAATACTGAGCTTAGGTACGGTGGTTTCCTGTGTGAACACCAATTATATAATTTTTGTTTGTCATGTTAACAATAACGCGGGTCTCCAAGCTGCTCAGTTAAATTGATGTTTCTGTCAGTATTAGAATTTGGAATGATGGATGACACTTTCTTTTGCCATCCAGAGAGTAGGTGCAGGAGGATATACAGAGAAATATGAGCATTGAACTGGGATGCAGAAACCTTACTAGAGAGGAAGCCTCCTAGTCTGTTACTAGAGAGGAAGCCTCCTAGTCTGTTGCCAGAGGCTCTCAAGAGCAGTGCTGTAGGTGCTGTCTGTGTGATAAAGATAGCTGTCAGCTGGATGGAACACTTTTGCTTTTGAAAAAAGACAAATTGGCTGCTAAAAATTCTTAAGTGTTAATGCTTATTTAAATCTAGCCCAAGTTGGTGTCTCTGAGCCAGCAGGTTCTATAAGATATTTTAAGAAATGCGGGGTTGGCACCTGCCTTGGGGAAAGCTGCTGTTGAATTAGTCCTGTTCTAACAACAAACTCCTTTTCTTTTTTTAATTTTAGGATACTTGTGAAAGATGGTGGATCGCTTGGCAAACAGTGAGGCAAATACTAGAAGAATTAGTATAGTGGAAAACTGCTTTGGAGCAGCTGGTCAACCTCTGACTATTCCTGGTCGTGTTCTGATTGGAGAGGGAGTACTAACAAAGCTGTGTAGGAAGAAGCCCAAAGCGAGGCAGTTCTTCCTGTTCAATGACATTCTTGTTTATGGTAACATTGTCATCCAGAAGAAGAAATACAATAAACAGCACATAATCCCGCTGGAAAACGTCACTATTGATTCCATCCAGGATGAGGGAGACTTACGGAATGGGTGGATTATCAAGACACCAACAAAATCTTTTGCGGTTTATGCTGCCACTGCTACAGAGAAGTCTGAGTGGATGAACCACATAAATAAGTGCGTTTCTGATTTGCTTTCCAAAAGTGGGAAGACTCCCAGCAATGAACATGCAGCTGTCTGGGTACCAGACTCCGAAGCCACTGTGTGCATGCGCTGTCAGAAAGCAAAATTTACGCCTGTCAACCGTCGTCACCACTGTCGCAAGTGCGGCTTTGTTGTGTGTGGGCCTTGCTCTGAAAAGAGGTTTCTTCTCCCAAGCCAGTCTTCCAAGCCTGTGCGAATTTGCGACTTCTGCTATGATCTTCTTTCTAGCGGGGAGATGACTGCTTGTCAGTCCACTAGATCAGACTCCTACAGCCAGTCACCTAAATCATCTTTAAATGATGTATCTGATGACGATGAAGATGAAGACAGTAGTGATTAAGGACCAAACATTTTTTCCATGTGTTGCAATCTGTGTTTCAAACCATATGGAGCTGCTTTTGGGGAAGTCTGTAGTGAGGTTCCTCAGAAAAATCCTGTTCTAGCCATAAAATATGCCTGAATATCTTCAATTGCGATGTGCCTCAGTCTATGAATTCTCTAGACGATAGTTTTTTCACTCCTCTGCAGGGATAGACCATTGCAAATGTTATCAGAATATTTTTCCAACTTCTTATACTTGAGTTGTGTCTAGTTTAGACTTTTGTGGAAGATTGGAGAATAAAATATACTTTCTTAATTTAACAACCCATACTTCCTAATGCTTCATATTGACATGTTATGCGGGTTTTTTCGCATATGGGGAGGAAAACTGTAAGCATGCGTGGAACCAGTGATGTTTTGGTTAATCCCTTAGACCATCTTATTTTTCTAACCACGGTATATAATAAGTTGAAATGTGACATAACTTAAAAACTTAAATGTCACAAAACTTGGAAATTGTCTTGTTTTGCTCTTATTTATGACTTCCTATGCCAAGCAGTGCCTTGTACCAATTGTGCTGATTCAGGAAGAAACAAACCTATTCTATGTTGTCTGTATTTGCCTGATGCTGGTATCTGAGAGATTGTTGGTGCTATTGAAAATAACAGCTGTGTTCAAAGTGGAGCTTTGACAAGGTCATAGCTGCACCCCGCGGTGGGTGATAAAGACCTGAATCACATGTCCCCACCTGTGCAGGCAGACCTGAAGACTCCGCAGATTCCCAAGGTTTCTACGGAGTTCTCCTTGCAGGAGTTGCATGGTGGGTCGGGATCTTGAGATGAGAAGCTTAGGGTGAGTCTTCACAGGAATTTGTATGTTTTCTTTTCAGAGCAGTTTCTAAGTTTCAAATTTGGCAACTACGTACTGAAATCTTAGTTGGGTGATATAGCTTTTTGGATGTGATGGCCTATATATTTTGTTGAAATAATTCCCCAAAATGACACTAAATTGTTTCTTAAAACATTGGTGAGAGAGTTGGTTTGTGTCGTGTGTCCCCCCCCCCCCCCCCCCCCAGGAGATTTATTGGCTTGTTTAAAAATAACCTCCTATTCTGAACAAAAAGCCTGCAAGAATCCTTATAAAATTAGCTTTCCTTTTTACACAGCTGACCTCAGGATAAATGTGAGATGCAAGTTATTTCATTCTAAATGTATACCCAGGACCAAGAAAGATGTATTTAAGAACTATAATGAAATCCTCAGTGCAGAAAATGTCTCTACCATAGTATTCATTTTTACTTTTAATAAGTTTTTGAATACAGAAATGTCATATTCCTATATAAATGTAAAAGTTAGACTTGCAATGATGTGTTAAACCCCCAAATGCTATGTTTCTATATTTTTATAATGGTAGCGTCAATTTTGAAGCAGAAAAAACTCTTTGAAATAGTTGTATGAATATAGTAGCAACTGACTTTATACAAAAAAATGTTAAACTTTTGTATCTCTTTAAGTGACAATTTCTGCACTGTTTGCCTTGGTTGGCAATAATTGGGTTAAATATTTATTGAATAAACAATCAATGCTGCATATTGCACTAGTCTCCCATTCTGTATGCTGTAAATGTCAGTCTTTTTTTTTTTTTATAAAAATTAGCAGAGCACTTCAAAGCTGTAGCCCTCTGTGAGATTTCTGGTGGCTAAAGATGCACTTAGCATCTTTAGGGGAGGCACTCTGCATTAATAGTCTGCAATACATTGCTTCAGGTGAAAATTGTGTTAATATTTTTAGCTTGGGCAATTTCTAAAAATAAGTTGTTTTTTTTAAAGCACTGAAGAGTATTTGATCTACTTTGAAATAAACATTAAAAGGGGAAAATGCTTTCTGATGGACACTAGGGACCAGGAAGATTCTGTAAAATTGCCAGATAAGCAATAAACAATTGTATATACTCAAAGACTAGCTGAAATAAGTCGCTACATATACTTAATCCTTGAAAGATGAGGGAATGGTGACCTGCAGCAGGACAAAATGGAATATTCAGTTGATAGCGCTTACTTTTTGTACCTCTCAATATTTATATTTCAGGAATGGAGACTTGTCAGCTTCAGTTTTTCTACAGAATCAAAGTACAAACCTCTCTTGTACATACCTTCCAATGACTAACAATCGTTTTCTTCCTGATGCAATTGTTCCCTCTTAAGCTGTCAAATATTAACTTGTCTTGTTAAAGAGTCTGTCTTCTTGTGTACTTTTCCCTGCATTTCTACATGTTGTGCTCACTTTTCAGCACTTTTTAGGGGGCAGGAAGAGGGTTGCCGACAGTTAGGTCACATCCTATATTTTGAAGAATGTTCTTGTACTTAACTTCAAATATCTTTTTATCTGTTAATGAAAATTGCACTATGCTGCACTGATCCCTGTAGCTGTAACCAAACCAATCCGTGTGTCTAGGATTTTTCATCTGAAATTGATGTATATGGTCCAAGCTTTTTGAGAAAGCGTTAAAAAAAAAAAGTGTTTTATGTGATACTCCTACCCCTCAGTGGTATCTGTTTAAAACTTTATAAAATGGACTTAACATCGACTTCTCTTGTACTTACAAATTCCTGAAAGGGCTCGTTTCGTACTTTGTAATCTTGTCTGTCAAATTATTTTATTTACAAATATATGGTGTAGCTTCAAGCCTATGTGTTTAATTGTCTTTAACTGTGGGCAGTCAAGGGTGACAGAAAATAGCGTGTCTGTTTTTCATCTTGACAAGTATTGTAGCAGCAAGTTTACTTACCATCAGGAGGGTTTAATAAACTGGGAGCATAAGCATACAGGATATTGAAGACTAAATTGGAAATAAATGTAGTTATGGATTTAGAAGTCACTTATGCATTTGAGTAACTGTTTAAAAGAAGGATGACCAAGCGTGTTGCAAAGCTTGGCTCTTGTTGGACCAGTGGCAGAGGCTGGAGGAGCCCCCGTGTGCGTTGCAGTACTGGGCAGCCCAGCCCCAGCGCTGCAGGTCTCGGCTCTTGGCCCCATCGAACCGCCACTGGGGATGAGACTTCTCATGGTGTTAAACTGAAGAGTAACGTAGTACTTTTCCCAGAGCTGCTACGCTCTTAAGATCTTGATTAAATATGGTCACTCTCTGTATATTTTATGTACTTTTTTTGTTTGTGGTAGACTTAACCCACTCATTTTTCATAAACTTTCCAAATCCAATGGAACAGAAGCAGCAGCAGTGCCTGCAGTGCCTCTCTTGTGAGGCTCTGCAGTCAGCTTCTGCTTTGTGGAAGATGCTGTGTTGGAGAAATAAGTACTTATTTGCTTTAGCCGAGTTCACATTTCACACACTCTTTGCCGATATTCATAGTTCTTTTGCTGGAAATACTAACGGAAAGGGAAAAGTTGCTTTTCTGAAGGCTTTAATTGAATCCTGCTAATTTTAGCCTCTGCACCTAAACTGCTGTTGTTATCTTAAGATAAATTAGACTCTTTTCCTTTCAGGTTTGATGCAGCTGAACTTCCTGTAGCTAATGAGCAATCTGTGAGGGTCAAGCACTGTTACTCAGTTTAAAATAAAGTTTAAAAAAAAAAAAAAAAGGTGAGTGGATTAATGAGTGTTGAGTTTGTGATCTCTTCTCTAACAGGCAGATTATGAAAATGACATGCAGAAACCTTGTATTTATGTGGGGCTTTCCCCCGGGGGATATGCTTAAACTAATCTCTTAATGCAAATGAAATGGTGGTTATCATAGTTGCTGGTTAATGTTTAAGTGGAAGCAGATTATGGATCATATTATTGTGATTTTTTTTTTTTAATTTTCCTGTAATTTCCCTGAACCAATAGAAGAATACCTGGTTCTTTTAGCAGATACAGCTGGAAAAGAGTTGGAGTACTGATTTCCCCCTGCCCAGCAAATTATTATAGTAAATATTGGAAAGTGCCTTGGCTGTTTACTGCCTTTCATTTGATGAAATCTGAGCTACTTGTTTGTGCCTGCAGCCGGTCTCTTGCCAGCGCTGGCTCCCGTGACTCATGGGGTAGCTGACACTCTCGCCGCGAAGAATCTCTGCTCTGTTCCCTCGCTGTGATCGAGCTTGGCGCTGCCGTGGAGTGCCGCACAGCAAGGACGGGTCTGCTGTGCCGTGGTGGGTCTGCTGCACTGCTTGTACCCGAAAATATCCTTAAGCTCCATCAGCAATAAGAAGTCTGAATCTTCACCTTCAGACTGGAGATTCATTGCTTTCTGTATTATTTTTTAATTGTCTGTAAAACAACTGCCTGTGCCCAGAGTAAAAAAGCACAACACTTCAACTGCCCTTGGACACATTTAGGATAAAAACTAACAATGTAAAATGATTGGCTTGATGGTGAAATAATCTGCTATGGAGCAGGAGGCATTTCAGGGTTGCTTAGTGCATCTAACTGTTGTTCAGCCTGCCCAAGTGGAATAATCTTTCCATTGGGATGAAGTTTTACATTATAAAACTCACAGTTACTTGTATCTAGTATTTTAAGGAACTCTGTCTCAGGTTAATTTCTGCAAGCACAAAAAGCTACCAAGTAACAGCAGCAGCAAAACCTAAGGTGATGCAGAGACCTGATTCCATCGCCCCTGTTTCTGGGTCATTCTCAGTTACACAGAAGGTAACTGGATTAAACGGTAAGAACAGCTCTAAAAGAAACCTTCTTTAGAAATCCTTTTACACAAGATGATACCCCTCAGCCTAAGTTGTGTTCAGGCAGAAAGCAAGAGCTCATTTTTATTCAGATGTTCTGAGGCATAACACTCATGAGTTTAGGGGCTCAAATCTTTCAACAGTGAGATCTTAAAGAGCATCTGTTGACCTTAGGGAGTAGTGTTGGGTTTTTTTGTGTGGTGGTTTTTTTTTTTTGTTTTTTTTTTTTTTTTTTTTTTGTTGATGGAGAGCAGATGTGGTCAGCCCTATTACAGGTGTGAGTGGCTTGCTAGTAAGTAATTTTAGCTTCTGGCTAGACTTTTTAGATTTTTTTTTTTTTCTCTCCAAAAGCTGTTGCCTGCATGCAAATTTAATCATAGTCTGTGTCATAGTAAGGGTTAGGGCTTTGCTGGCTGCTTTTTATAGAGCCTGATGCTCTTGTTGAGGACTTCAAACCTGTGGGCTTGTAATGGGTTTGCGTAACAGCAGCGGTCTCTGAGAAATCTGTCTGGCAGGGGAGGAAGGAGACCTGCTTGGTCTACTTGAAACAGCAGTTGGTTCCTTCTGGTACCTGTTTGCCCCAGTCCAGGTCTGTGCAGTCTCTCCAGAATGACAGCTCCAAAGTGAGCTGGGACACCTGCTTCTGTGTATATATTAATATAGAGGTAGTGTCATTTACTTCCTTCCCCACCTGGCTTGCTTCATACTTTCCTTATTATTATTACCCTGGAAGACGATTAACCGAGGGCTGAGCCTGCCTCTGCTCTGACAGGGATGATGTGAGCACTCTTACGGTGGGTTGTGGGATGTGTACTGATGTGTACATGTGCGCTGGGAGTAAGGCAGACAACAGAACTAATTGCTTCTCCGAGAAAACTAACAGACCAGTAAATTAACATTGTCTGGAAGGAAAGACCTGGCCTCTTGGTCTATCGTGAGCATGCAAAGTGCTGTGATTACTGCCAGACGCAGGAGGAGAGGCAACCAGCTTCAGTGAGAACAGGCCTTGGAGAGCCTGTGGTCTGCTCTGGGGCTTTTCTTCTGAAGCTGAAGTTAGTATTTTTTTATTTTTTAAAAGGCAGTTTGCAATAGTATTACTCATTGTGTGCATCTGACCCGACCTTTATTATATATAACTTGGCATTTTGAGTAGAGGAATCTTAAAGGTTGGAAGGACCAACCTGGCTTTGAAACAAGAGAGTTGTGTAATGTTTTTAACAGCACTGAAAATAGTAGTGTACAAGAGGAGGAACGCGTGAAAAAGCCCATTTTGAGTACAATTCTCTTTTGGCTTTTAGTGATGGATATTTCTCCTCTCATATGAGATCTCTGTTAAGTAGAGGAAACTTGCCCTCTGTTGGGGTGCTTGCTTCATAATGCTTGTAGTGCACGTAATGGGTTTGTTACCTCCCTTAATGGAAGCTAAATGTGGTAAGGCCAAGAAAAAAAATCTTTTGTGAATAAACCTATTTTACTTGTTGCAGGAAATATTTAACATGATTCAGATGAGCGCAGTGCAGTTCTGCTCATGTCTAAAACAAAGCAGCCCCCATGTGCTGTGCAGTGGAAACTGGTGGCTTCAGGCTTTCAGGTGATGACAGCAGGTCTCCAAGCAGTGGATGAGTACGATGCTAACATGGTCCCTGTCACCCTCTGTTCCAAGGGACAGGAACCATTTTGGGAAAGAGAGAGAGTTACTGCTGTCGCTGGTCAGCATGTACAAATTAATGATGAACAGTGCAACGTGTGATCTGTAGCGGCTGTAAACACCGGAGGCTCCTTTGGTGTGGTTTTGGAGACGGGTAACTTCCTGCCATGTTGTCCCAAAAACCACACACGGGGAAGGATCCATGCCTTGTTTGAAGCTCCCTGTGCCCGTTCACCCTGGAACGGGGTGTCCGGCACTGTTGGCTGCTCTACAGCAGCTCTTCAAACATGCTGGGAGCTCTTCTGCCTGCCTGGCTGTGCCTCTGCGAACCCCACCTGAGCGGGGCTGAGTAGCTCAGAGCTGGTGAGGTGTGTGGGGAGGACCACCCCGGGGTGCAGACGGCTTCGGGTGGAGTTGGCGGTTGGTTGGTAGAGTGAGTACAGAGACTGCAATCTGCTTGTAGTGGCAAGCATCAGCATGTCTTGTGCGTGTTGCCTGGCTTTGGTGGGGTAGGTGGGGCTCGGCGATGAATACCTGGCACTGAAGCTGCTGCCTGAGAAGCTTTATCTGCAGTTTCTGTCTTGGATCCAGCGCTCTTTGGCGGTACCTGTGTTAAGAGGCTGTTTCGGTTGTGTCAGAGGAGCATCAGAGGTGCACATAGTTGTCCTCCCGCTTGTGCAAGCGTCAGTGCCTGGCGTACAGGTGACTAGTGCCCGAGGTCAGCTTCTGCCCCTGCCGAATTTGGGGCTGATGCTATTCATGATGGCATGCAGTGGCAACCTAAGCAGGGTTAAAAGGGTCTGTTGGTCCACAGAATGTATATATCGCAGTTGCCTGTAGTAGCAAGGGACCAACAGTGCCACACAAGAGGAGCCTTCTGCTCCTCTGTCCTGTAGGCTGTCAGACCAGTGACACGAAGCTGGGACTGACCTGACTCCTTGGCTGTAGAAAAATCTGTGAGCTGTTTTTTTGATCTTACTGTACTTCTGTAAACTGGAAAGGGGAGGAAGATGGTGCCTGTCTGCCTTCTTTGTGAATTCACAGGATGGTTGAGGCTGGTGGGATCTCTGAGGTCATCTGGTCCACCCCCCTGCTCAGGCAGGGCCACCTAGAGCTGGTTGCCCAGGAACATGTCCAGGCAGCTTTTGAATATTTCCAAGGATGGAGACTCCACAACTTCTCTGGGCAACCTGTGCTAGTGCTCAGTCACCCTCGTAGTGAAAAAGTATTTCCTGATGTTCAGAGGGAACCTCCTGTGTTTCACCGTATGCTCGTTGCTTCTGGTCCTGTCACTGGGCATCACTGAGAAGAGCCTGTCTCTGACCAATTTGCACCCTCCCTTCAGGTATTTACATGTATTGATGTGGTCTCCCTAATGTCTACTGTTCTCCAAGCTGAATGTTCCCGGCTCTCTTGGCCTTTCTTTGTAGGAGAGATGCTCCAGTCCCTAAACCGTCCTTGTGGCCCTTCATTGGATTCTCTCCAGTATGTCCATGTCCCTCTTGTATTGGGGAGCCCAGAAGTAGACCCAGTACTCCAGGTGTGGCCTCACCAGTGCTGAGCAGAGTGGAGGGATCACCTCCCTCCACCTGCTGGCAATATTTTTCCTCGTTCAGCTGGGGATACTGTTAGCCACCTTTACTGCGAGGGCATATTTCTGCCTCATGCAAGTTGGATCGTAAAATGCTGCTTTATGTCTATAAACTTTTGGTAGCTTGAGTCTTCATTTCAGTTTTGTTGGTCCCCCCTGTGTTGTCATGTCGTGTCTGCCCCCCCCCCCCCCCCAAAAAAAAAAAAAAGAGAGAAAGAGAAAGCTTAAATTTTGGTGGGTTTGAAAAGATGGAGGAAGAGATTCTAAAAGTTGCTGGTATTTTCTTTATTTGTACCCAAGTTTTTCACAGAAGGATGTTTCCCTCCCCCTGTTGCCATCCCTTTGCTCTGCCATACATTCTCACCCATACCGTGAGTGTGGTGGGAGAACTACTATTTGACCTCTTAAATACTTTTCTGTTTTCTAGCAGAAGTGCTGACATTGGTTCGATTTGACCTTGTCAGCAGAGTGTGATGATTAAATTTGCTCCAGCCTGGAGTTCACGCAGCAAATGTCTTGGTGTAGCCTGCTGCATTTGGGGTGGTTGCATCCCAGATGACGCATTGCCCATGGCACATCATACCTCACCTGTGGGTCCGCCTATGACTAAAATAGCACATCTGTGGGTGTTGGTACCATGACAGCTTATGGTAGTGGGAAGAGGACTTTCCTCACCTGAAAGTGCTTGTCCTTAATGCCCAAAGCAGTTAAATGCAGGCAGAGGAATATTCTGCCTGGTGTGGTAACCATAACCCTTCTGGCGTGGCTCGCGGTGCTGTCGCCCTTCCAACCATCCAGGGGCTGGGGGGAGGATGTGGTGCTCAGAGTGAGGAACCACCAAGCCAATCGGGACGGGCATTTACACCCTGTGTCTGCCCTGGAGAAGAAGCGTGCCCTGGTGCAGGGGTCACCCAGCTTGGGGGCAGGGATGCTGGCATGCAGGCGGGTAGCAGGGAGCGATGCTTCTCCTGCTGGGCTGTGACCCCTCTGTGAGGCAACATTCCCCTCTGAGATAAGGGCTCCTTTGTTGCTTCACTTCATATAAATGCCTAGACCTGCCTTCTCTAACAAGTTTGGAAGAAAAAAGGGCAGATAAAGGAGAAGGGGAGATGAGTCACAGAGAAACAACTGATTCAGGGGCAATGCAAGAGGAACCCTGGGCACGGTTCCTTTCCTCCTGGATCGCTTTCTCCACCTTGTGCAGTTTCCTCCTCTCATTGATCAGAGATCTGGCAACCAGGCCCAACCTGCCATCTCTCACAGAAGCAGCATCATCGTCTCTCTCCAGGGGAGGGAGGACAGTGCCGGGGATCTGGGTGTGAATCCATCTTCCCCCTGTACCACACTTGTGCACTGGGAGCACCTTCAACGCCGTTGTGGCTCCAGGAAAGCTGCACCAGGCTCCTCTTTGTGTTAGTCCTCCACCGCACAGGGTGTGTGGCCCACACAACAATGCTATCTGGATGTTAAAAGCTGCATTTTGTGGGTATTGGGATGTGGGGAGAAGACGTGTGTACAGTTTAAAGCAAACTCCTGCTAGCGGCCGAGCGACCAGGGCTGTCTTTATGCACGGAGAAGTCAAAGCAGAATTACGTGCATGTTTCGGGTATAATGGCATGGGGGTAGATGAACCAGGGTAAAATAACGAAGTAACGCTGCAGATGGGATTTTCCTCTTGTAATTTGTGTAACTGCTTTTGCTGGGATTTGCAGAGGTCGTGGGGGAAGGAAAGGGTTTCCCAGGCTGCGCCTGCTCTCACGGCGCTGGCCGCTAGCAGCGGTGGGGGCTTTTTTAGCTGGTGGCAGTAAGGTGCAGCTTATGCTCTGCAAAGCTCTAAACGGTCTAAATCCCCCCGCCTCAGAGCCCGCCTGTCCCCAGACATCTGCCTGGTGCAGCCGCCAGATCGGCAGTGGCCACATCCCTGGGCTGAGCATGGACCATTCCCCAGGGACATGACTGGGGTCAAGTGGAGTCTGGTTCACAGTGCAGCGTGTGATGCATCCTTCAACGAAGCTCTTCGGTGCCTGCAGAAACCCTTCCCCAAATCTTTAGGTCCCCTGCTCTACCCACAGTCATTCACCCTATCAAAGGCACCATTGATCTCCCTCTCCCCTCGCACGCACTTGGTACTGTCCATAATTAGAGCTGTGCTTGATAGATTTCCAATGCAGCTTGTCTTAAGAACAATGTGGGGTAGTGGGGGCTGAAGGAGACTCTGCAGTCAGCAGCTGCGAAGCGGGGAGCTCCGTGACGGCAGGGCTATGGCCATTTTCTGTCCTGTCCTTATGGGACCTGTACAATGCTTCTGCTTTGGTGTGCTCTGACGAGGTGAAGGCATCAAACTCCTTGCAACTGTGATGGAGGGCAGCTTTTCCTACCACAGGTAAGGGAACACTTGCAGCTGATTACTGGGCTGCATCAGAAGAGGTGTGGCCAGCAGGCCGAGGGAGGTGATTCTGCCCCTCTACTCCACTATGGTGAAACCCCACCCGGAGTACTGCATCCAGATCTGGAGTCCCCAACATAAGAAGGACATGGACCTGTTGGAGCCGGTCCAGAGGAGGGCCACAAAGATAGTCAGAGGGATGGAACGCCTCTCCTATGAAGAGAGGGTGAGAGAGTTGGGTTGTTCAGCCTGGAGGAGAGAAGGTGCCAGGGAGACCTTATAGCGGCCTTCCAGTGCCTAAAGATGGCCTACAGAAGAGCTGGGGAAGGACTCTTTATCTGGGAGTGCAGTGATAGGATGATGAATAACGGTGTTAAACTGAAAGAGGGTAGATTTAGATTAGATATTAGGAAGAAATTCTTTACTGTGAGGGTGGTGAGGCACTGGAACAGGTTGCCCAGGCAACCATCCCTGGAGGTGTTTAAGGCCAGGCTGGATGGGGCTTTGAGCAACCTGGTCTAGTGGCAGGTGTCCCTGCCCATGGCAGGGGAGTTGGAACTTGATGATCTTTAAGGTCCCTTCCAACCTAAACTGTTCTATGATTCAATGATTCTATGAAAATGGAGGCTGCTTCCCAAGGGGTTCACAGAGGAGCACCTGTGAAAGGAAATGGGCTGCTGTCTCCCTGGTGTGCTGCAGTGGAAAGCAGGAAAGGTACGGAGGGGAATGGAAAGGCAGCCGGTTTCTGCTGTTTGCCTGTAAGATGAGGGCAAGGAGGAACACCGTAGGTTTAGGTGCTGCCAGTTGCTTTTGCGACACAATTCTTAGTAGAAATAACAGCCCAAACCCTTCAAGGGAATCCTCACCCTTGTGGGCCCAACAGCAACGCAGCAGTAGAACTAATGTGAACACAGACATACGATTTACTTGAAAGCCATGAATAGGAGCTCCCACCCTGATAAGATGCTCAGAGATGAGAGACTGTCCATCGTTACCTGTCCTGTGGGGAAATTGTTTAGTACTTGGTGCTACCAGAGCAGATGCCAAGCGGTTGGTGAGACCTAGCTGCATTACTGCACCAGAAGAAGAGGCTGAGGGACAGCCACAGCAGTCACTAACATTCGGTGGGCAGCCAAAGCTGCCCTTAAGCACGGTGGGGTTAATTTTAGGTTTTTCCTCTGTCTTTCAAGTTTTAATTCTTCACAGAGGAAAAGCTTGAAGACTTTGTTCCCATCTTGGATTTGCTGTTTGCAACAAAGGATTGCTCCAAATCAAGTGCCACTGCTCAGCCCCAAACATATGCCATTCAGAGGTCTGGTTTGCTAGCTCTTATAAATAAAAGTTTTCTGACCTGGATAAGAGGGACTGTAAAGTAACTTTTCAGCAGTCCCAAAGCACTTTGCAGAGTGTGCCAGGTATCGTGCTTGGGCTTTGGGATGGGGACACCAATAAAGTTGTGACTTGTTGAACACCTGGCTGCGGCTGGGCACTAACCCTCTCTGCTGTTTCCCATGTGGATGTTTTACACAAGGGACTGTGTCCCTCCTTAGGTGAAATGACCCCAGTGATGGGGAAGGAGAGTTTACCACCCTTACCAAGAGCCACTGCTGTGTCCTGCAGAAGGTGCTCTCGGTGAGACCTGGTGCTTTGCAGAAAAAGGAGGACATCAGCTTCTGACTGGTCCCCCTGGGGACATCCCACGCTGGGGCTGGCGCCTGTTTTCACAGAATCCACAACAAGGAAAGAGGACTCTTTCCTCCCTCCGTTTTGAGCCTGGGCTTTGTAGCCATGGTCTCTCTAGAGTTTTTCTTTAGTCTGAGTCTGTACGAATGTGGCCTGGCCTCTTGGTGGGGAAGGACACAGGAGATGGTACCCACCTCCTTTCCTGGTCAGAGACAGCTCTGGCAGTCTGTGCTGGCATGCCAGTGCACCGGGTTACAGGACAGAGCTAAAGAGCAAGCACAGGAGAAGAGCCAGGCTTCGGCAGGGATCTGGCTCTTCACCATCATGTTACCACGGTACGCTGTGGAGCAGCTGCCTCGCCTGTTTTTTGTAAAGTACAAAACTGGTAGTTGCTTATTTATCTGATGAGCTGAGGGAAGTGCTAAGTGAGCAATCTTTTCCCCTGCAGGCTGCATGTGTGGGTTTTTGTTTTTAAAAGGGAAAGAAGAAAGATTTGGAGATATTTGATCTGCAATCTAGCTCTGAGCTGGTTGAATATTTACTTTGTTGTATGTGCAGTTAGTTATTAAAAGCCTTATCGTGGAAGGAAATCAGACAGGAGGCTCATGATTCAAACCGAGTAGGCACCTAGATGTGGAGAACATCACAGGGAGACCGTGCTGCGTGCAGAGAAACCTGCTCGTTGCCATAACCTCGCTTATGCCATGCTTTCTGTGGACCAAAGGGCACCTGCAGATCATCGTGCAGAGTCACTGCACCCTCTGGGGCCTTTCTCCATTGAACCCTTCATCTCCTCTGGTACCCTGACAGGTAGTGCCAGGGCTGCCGTTTGTAACGTGAAGCTGTTGCCACATAGGACGAGAGATGCTGCACGTGCTTCTGAAATGCTATAACTGTCCATAGCAAGAGTTTTACAGAAGTGCAGTAAACAGGCAGCTGTGTGAGCCAGCAGAGATGGGTTTCTGGGGGCGCGCTCTGCTGTGGGGTTCCTCGATGCTGCTGCAAGCCCGCTTCATTTATCAGCCTGTCCTGCCATGAGGGTGACGGCAAGATCTTTATTCACTATCTCTCTCTTCACAAGACTTCCGCAGGTTTCAAGGCTTCTACTTTTTTTTTTTTTTTTTTTTCCTTATCAAATTATGTTAAAATACGGCGAGGAGGTTCAAAGGTTTAAGCACGTGCGTGTGTGGTGTAAGAGAGAAGGGTTGCTCTCCTCAGCAGACCTGGCTAAAACCATACCTCTGAGTGTCGAAACACAAAGGGGATGAGATACCAAGAATGAGAAGAGCCCTGGGAGAAGGCAAGCCAGAAGCCATGTGTACAGAGATACCCGGCAGAGCTGTGCATTCATTTTTGGGTAGCGATAGAGCACTGTGTTTTCCTAACGCAAAGCAGGGCTGGGTGCCTGTCCGCAGGCGGGCAGGATGGTGCTGTAACAGTACCTAGTGTGAGGGCGAGGTGCTGCTTCACCCACACTTCCCATAAAGCGGTGGGGAGTGAATGGCATGGCCGGGCATTAATTCCCTTCCTGACCGGGTTCTGCCCCTCTCATATTTTGCTGTCATTTCCTTTGGGTTGGTAACACTGCACAGCTTTTCCCTTCAAGCAGAGAAGACAAGACGGTTAATGTGCTCCGGCAGCCCGCAGCGGAGGAACCCTCTTGCTGGCTATTAGCATTGCAGCCGGCTGCAGAGGGCAATGAAAGCAGCGCTGCCGGCTCTTGATATATTTGGTGTTTTTCTAAAGCTCCCCCTCCCCGGAGTAACATGAAGTACATCAAAACGTCAGGTTTCATTATGCAGTAAGTGGCTTGGGAGGAAAACTGAAACAGAACCCTAAAGGCTCCCAATCTGAAGGAGAAACAGAGAGCCCAAGTGTATTATCTGTAAATTCTTGCTTTTTAAGCGTTGACTTGTGATCTTTGAATTCTTGAGAGATGGCAACTCCGTGCAAGGTGCTACCCTCCTCCTCCTTTGTCTTCTTTTTTATTTGGCAGCTTTGGTATCTTTCCTGGTGAAGCCACGGTGTACCCAATGGCTTTGAAGCCCTTTCCAAAGCCTGATCCCACCACCTTAGGCATGTCTCTGCTCTCCTCACCTCCAGTTCTCCTCCTGGGGTCAATCTCTGCCCTTGGCCTCCATGGCAAATAGCGTAATGGCCTAAAAGTAGAAAACCCATAAGCAAGGCAGCCTCCTCTTCTTGCTTAATAATTCAGGAGCATTTTTTCATTTCTGAAGCTCTGGCAGTCAAGGGCTGGGGCTGGCCTGGGTAAATGCAACCTCTCCCTCTTGAGTGGCCACTGGTGGTGTGATCTCGCTGCTGGAGGCACTGTGTGGGCTCCTGCCAAGGTCCAGAAAGTTTCTTCAACTGCTTCCCTCTTGGATGCAGACAGGGAAGAGCTGTGAGCCTGTGGTATAGCTGCTGAACCTGCAAGGTAAGAGTTGGGGGGGTGGGGGTGGGTGGGCACATGAGGCCATCACCTGTGCTGCCGAGTACCAGCAGCTGTATCTAGGGGTGATGTATTTCCCTGCAATGATGCAAAAGAGGAGGGGAGGACAACCAGGGAAGGGGCTGCAAAGGGAAAAAAGGAGAGAAAGGCCTGGAAGTGAGATAAGAAAGAGGAAGGGAAGATAGATTAGAGAACGAGGAGGTAAAATAGGTTAAAAAAAAGAAGAACTGGGATTTGAGCTGTGGTCAGTCTGGTCTGGGATGACTCTGGTGCTGCTGGACACTTCTCTTGGTGGGGTGGTCTCTCCCTAGTCAGGAGGAAACAAACCTGTAGTTTTGTAGAAAGTGACAATGTAAAAATTAGTAATGGTGCAAACGCGGTCCCTGCGCTGTCCCTGCCCTGTCCCTGCCTGCCAGCACTGCTGGTCTCTGCTCTGACTGCAGGTGCTTGGGCACAGCGTGGTGTCCCCAGCTCCAGCAGGACCCAGGGCTGGATCCCACAAGCCCCTGTCCCTGTTTTGTGTTTGGGGACAGCTGTGGGCCTGCTGCTCTGGGCACTGCCTGCCATGAGGGTCTGCCCAAGCGTGAGCACCTCTCCTTTCCACGCTGATCCCATCTTGAGCAGAGTCCAGCACCAGCATGGCTCATATCAAAAGCCAAAACCCCTACTTCGAGCAGCCCTTTTTCCTCCAGACAGCTTAAAATCCACTTAAACATCCTGACTGGAACAGATTTTTTTTCTGGGATCTGATTTTTCTATTTTAAAAACAGTAAG
Source organism: Vanellus vanellus (assembly GCF_965231255.1). Taxonomy (NCBI): domain Eukaryota; kingdom Metazoa; phylum Chordata; class Aves; order Charadriiformes; family Charadriidae; genus Vanellus; species Vanellus vanellus. Next base: position 144,725,086 of record NC_138906.1, read on the forward strand.
AAAATGCACTTTCCAGCTCTTGTAACCGTGCTGGCAGCCAGCAGCTCAGATGTGGCTCCCTGTGTCCCGTGTCACCCTGCCTGCTCCATCACCCCAACAGGCACCCCCTCACTAAGGTGAGACACGTGTTTTTTAGCCCTTCATTGTGTATGTTTTTGGGGTGCGTGCCAGCGTCTGGCCATGCTTGGGCCAGGAGCTGCTGGTCACAACTGGCCCTTTGCTGGTTGGGATGATGGAGAGACGGAGATAGCGATGGGGCTGCTGTGGGCACGGGGCTACTAATGGGGACAGCCCAGCTGTGGAGGATGGAGAGTGCTGAAGAAGTGAGCAAATGCTGCTGGCCCCTCAGGGAGGTACAGGATTGCCTTCATGATGTTACCTGCAAGGGATATAGTGACAATTAGTCATTTGGCCAAGCGAGCTATCTGCTGCAAAAACGTGGCTTACAGAAGAGGCTGCAGAGGTGAGGTTTCTCCCGAGTTTACAGCAGAAAATGAGGATAATGCTGTAGAAAATGCACGCCTTTGGTTTCTGTAACTTTTCAGGCTATAAAATGCCCCTTCTCACCCCTCCGCACAGGGCTGGCCCTAGCCTTACCCTGTGCTGCCAACAGAGAACACTGGACTTTAGATGAGACCTGGGAAAGGGGAGAGATGCCCAAGAATAATTAATGTGAAGTTAGCTGCATCTTGGAGAAAGAATCTGAGTCTGCATTAGTGTGTGATAAACCACCCCCACCCACTTTAAAACATACCAGTCGTGTTTGTGGTTTTCTTTTGCGTTTTTTTTTTTTTTTAAATAAAGACATGGTTTCTGATGGTGTGGTGAAACACGTAAGGAATGAAAATGCAATTTCTAACATCCAGGCCTAACTTAGCCTCATTGTTAGGTAACTGATCGCTGATCAAGGGCAAGCCGGTGCCTGGCTAAATACCAAATGAACTCGCAGCACCCCTCTGGGTGTCCGCGGCCTGTTTTGCACAGCTGCTTGCCCAGGTTTTGTGTAGGGGGATATCAAGCAAAGTAACTGCTTGAGGCTATGGGATGGCTGTCCTTTTATGAGGCAAAGCTACATGCGTGTTGTAATGCCCCAGCAATCCTCTGCCTGGCTGCAATCTTCCTGAAGTCACAAGGAGTATTAGATCCAAAAAGTAACACCTTCTTCCACAGAGCATCTTCCGAATGTTGGAGAGTGAGGAATTGGCACTGCAGCAAACAGCAGCTCCTCTGGGACAGTCCCCACATGCTGCCGGCTGGCAGTGGTGGCTCGGCATCCGACTGGACATGGGAATGGTCAGGCTCACTGCTTGTGGCCATGCAGTCATGAGGCTTTTTAAATTTTGAGCCTCTGGCCAGACACCCACAAGATTCGCCATCACTGTATGGATGGTGCATCATCATCAGTGAGCAACAGTGGATGGACCAGGACTTAGAATCATAGAATTGTTGAGGTTGGAAAGGACCTTTAAGATCATCGGGTCCAACCATTAACCTAACCTGACAAAACCACTTCTAAACCATGTCCCTAAGTACCATGTCTACCCTTTTTTAAACACCTCCAGGGATGGCAAATCCACCACCTCCCTGGGCAGCCTGTTCCAATGTTTGATAACCATTTCAGTAAACAATTTTTTCCTAATATCCAATCTAAACCTCGCCTGGCATAACTTGAACCCATTTCCTCTTGTCCTATCGCTTGTCACTAGGGAGAAGAGGTCAGCCCCCACCTCTCTACAACCTCCTTCCAGGTAGTTGTAGAAAGTGATAAGGTCTCCCCTCAGCCTCCTTTTCTCCAGGCTAAACAACCACAGTTCCCTCAGTTGTTCCTCATAAGATTTGTCCTCCAGACCCCTCACCAGCTTAGTTGCCCTTGAGAGAGCCCCTAAGAGCCCTTCGTTGCCCCTAAGAGACTTGCTTTTCTCTTATGACAGCCAGAAGCACTTGACATCAGTGAGGCTGTTCCTGCAGGGAAGGAGAGCCAGACCTAATCCGAGGAGCTCGCGGTGCCTCCTGCTCCCAGCTGAACTGCCTTTCCCTCAGCCTGACAGCTTGATATCAAGGCACAAAGGGCGTGAAGGCTGCTGTGAGTGCAGCGGTAGGATAGGGATGCTCCAGCACCTCGTGGGGCAGAGATGGTGCTGCTACGCAATGACACAAAGCAAACACGCTGCAGCTTTCCATGACACTACTAGCAACCCCAGGCTGTCTCTGGCTCAGGGGCCATCTCTGATCAGGTCTTGATATGGCCTTGACTGGGACCACCAAAACCAATTGTCTTTCTTTTCCTGTTAGATGGTTTTAGCAGAAGCATCTTTAGCTCTAAGGAGGGACTTGGCAAGCTCTCCTGCATCCACTAGGCATACATACCCACTGTCCTCACCTGCACCAGGACAAACTCTTTCAAATTACAGGGGCTCATTGACAATCAAACCCCCTTGCCATTCCTGTAAGCCGTTCCTGCTCGGTTGCCGGGCGAGCACGTTCCCTTCCAGCATTTGGGTGTGTTGGCAAGAGCAGGATGGAAACCTCAGCCCTGGCTTCCTCTCCCAGCCTTCTAATTTCTCTGGCTAACAAGGTAAGCCCCCTCATCTGACATCCCAGCGTGAGTCAGCAAAGCCCAGGCAGCCTTCCTAAGACAGGTTTTAATTTAATTCCTGCCTTGCCTAGGTAGTGGAAGCACAGATCCTGTCTGCCTGTGTGGACCTGGGGATCCTGCCAACCTCTTGCAGCCATTTTCCCTCATCTCCCCATTTTGCCATCCTCTCCTGGGGATGGGTCGGAGCCCGTGGTGCTCCTGGACCCGTCCACACCATAGGTCTGGTCTCAGCGGGAACCCCAGGAGCATGGGGCACCTGCGTAACCTGAAACAGCTGTAAGTATGACGCATAAGCAAGGTCATGGTAGAATGTGGTTTCCTAAGCCTGCATTGAGTTTTAAGGCAAGGCCTATGCATGCATCCCTGGGCTCCAGGTGCTACTTAATGCACCAGAGCTGCGCGGCGTTAGGTGGAACCGATGGGTAGCTGTTTGCTCCACCCGATTTTCCCTTGATGAAACAGAAAGACTGTTTATGGTGGTTAGAGCTGAATCATAACCAACCTGGCCTATTTGTAAGGTATCGTCTCTCTAACAAAAAGCACATGCCAAGAGAAGTAGATGTTCATGGCTTCTGTGCTGGGAAGGAATCTGCAGCTACGGCACACCTGGTAGGGCAGCAATAAACCACCGTTTATTAGCTGCTATGAAAACAGGTTCTCCTGTCTGAATTCTGGCCAAATTATAAGCAGCGTGAGGAATTAGTACCAGTTAATGTGCTCATCATAACTACCTCAAGGGAAATTACTAGGGATTACAAATGCACTATTCATTTAAATATTATTCATTTGTTTTAACTTGCTGCAAGTGGGCAGACGGGAAGGTATGCAGGGAGTAAACAGTGATTAGCACTAATTGCCACGGCGTGTGCTTCAAGGAGCTCACATTCAGCCAGACCTACCTACAAATGTAGGGGATGCTGCTGGATGTCAGGGAAGATCCCGCGGTCTCAGCATGAAGGCGGTGGTAATTTTAAGTATTGTGCCCATCAAGCTGGGCACATGTGACACAGGGGCTGGCTGAGAGCCAGAGTTGCATGGTGCCATAGGGCCAGCCCACACCACCCTCCTCCAGGTTCTTTGGGGTGAGGAGCTGCACAGCATCGGTGCCAGCTCCCAGTCCCTGTCCTGTCCCCATGGGGCTCAGGGACAGTGCTGAGCCCCAGGCAGGAACAGTGTGGTGGCACTGCTGTGAGCCATGACCAGGTTGTGGTTTGACCCCCGTGCAATACGGGCTTGCGATACCCGTGTGACTGTGCGGCAAGCATGTATCTTCAGTCTTTGGTCTTTCACAGTGCTTACAGAAAAATGAGTTATTAAACTCAGGGCATGGGGAGCAGCAGCTGGCTGCAGCCTCCTGCCCCTCACTGGCATCTCCTGTCCCCTCCCAAATGAGCTTTTCCAGTGGGGGAAATAAGGTCTCCCATTTTGGCCCGTATGGGTGCTTGGGCCTCTCCGGCCCAACCTCACTTTGGACATGTGTCAAATGCACATCTGATTTTACACTCGTCTCCAAACATGTAGACTCTACTCCCCAATGTTACCCCCTCCAAGTCATATCAGCACAAGAAAAATCAATTTGGTAGCTCTTTAAGAGCAACCCACCCATGGCAACTCTGGCCTATGGGTTCTTCGCAGAGCCTTTGAGCAGGCCAAAGCCACCCCCTTAATATTTAGTCTCGTGACGTCCCACACTGGCAAAGGCATGAACTTTATAAAAGCTTCGGGGCAGCGCAGGGTATGGGGTGAGGTGCTCGCTGGTGGGGACGAAGCTCAGAGGAACGTCTCTTGTTCACCATGTCTTTACTTACCCAGAAAATGGGTATCCTAAATGCAGCACCTCACACTCCCCTTGCACCCGCCAGCAGCCACCACCCTGCCAAACACCCATGGTACGTGCAAGCCATTGCAGAAGGTTTGGTCAAAAGGTACTTCAGAATGGTTTGAGGCTGAAGCCACAGAAACTCTGTTTTTTGAAGGTCTTCTTGAGAGGGGAAGAAAACCAAAGGAATGATCATTTTTCTTATGCTACAGCCATTTCCCTGGTGAAAAAAAGCAGTGCTCGTGTCGCCGAGCAGAACGGAGCAGCTGAAGCATCAAGGACCCGCTCAGTCAGTACCCATGAGGCTAAGCTTGCGTCAAAACCACGCGGGTTTGGGTAAAGGTGTGTCCCCCATTTCTGCAGTGTGTGAAGGTGGGTGCTGACAAGCTGGGGGCACTGTGGAGGCAAGGGAGCGACATCTGGAAACCCTGGGATGTGCAAATAGCCTGGAAACGTGGGGATGTTTGCTCAGGTGTCTCATGCTAAACTTGCTGCTCTGAAAGAGGCATTGATGAGCATCTCCAACCTGAAGCGAGGCCTCATCCAGCCCGGCAGGATGTTTTCCCCAGTTCCATGGCACCTCCTCCGGGGGCAGTTTTGGTCTGGCAGGCGGGCAGCATCTACCAGAGAAGGGCACTTCAGGTCCCACAGTGCCAGGTGCCATTTTACACCCACCTGCCTGGATATGAACGCCCTGTGGGACTAGAGGGTGTTTTTCAGCAGTCTGATGTTTCAGAGCAGAGCTTAGGTTTTGATTAAATTAAAGAAAATGCAATGAAAACGGTGTTATACAGGCAAGGTTAGCGCTACCTGCTGCTCCCAGTGTTTGGCAGTGCTGTGGCATTCCTGGCAGAGGCACTCATGGGGTTTAGAGGCCCAGGCTTTGCCTTTTATTTTGTCTTTTAGTGAGATACCTCACATTTTTGATCATGCCATTTTTGCTTGTAGCAGGAATGGCATCTCCATGCAGTGTAGAGCCCAAAGTAATGAACAAAGATCCGTAGCTTCTTAGAGGTTTTGGCTTTTCTCATGCCTGCAGTACCCGAGCTTTCCTTCTGCAAGCTGAGTATTCCCAGTGGGAATCAGAAATATCTCAAACCTGTGCATAATTCATGCAGCATGTTCCTACAGTTGCTGTTTCCGAAACTGCTGCAGTGCCAGTGTCTAAGTAAGCAGTGGTGGGCAGAGCATCCCATGGGCCGTGCATCCTGCTGTGTCCTGGAGGGACTTTCTGCCCCACTGCTTACAGACAGGTCTAGTGAGGACCCCGCTGTGCAGGCTACGTGGCTACAAGACTCATGGAAAAGTCACCATTTGGAGACAGCCATTGAGCCAACGACCGAGAGCAGGAATGGTGCACACAAGAGACAAGAGGTAGAGCATCACTTCTGTGGCTCCAGGGAGGAGGACAAGGAGGGCACTTAGCTCACATTGATTATAGAAAGCAAAAATGCATCCTCCCTACTGTTTTTTCAAGGAAAATAAATGTCTGCAAATTTGAAATTGCAACACTTAAGAAGTACCTTTTTTACTCTGTTTGGAAAGATGGAAAGAGTTTGTGCATTGCCCTTCTGCAGCTCCATAAGCAACAACTGGACGTACCTCAAACCTCCCAATAGCTGGGACATGGGAGGGAAGCACCTCTGGACCTGTGCAATGCCCTGGTAAGTCATAACCCTACATGTGCTGGAGTGTCTCCAGCTGCTGGAGTGAGGTAAGGGAGCTCTGAAGAGGGACTTTGGAAATAGGTGTCCAGTTTTGCTTAAAATTTCCCTTCCTGTACCTAAGTTATTTCAGGGAGCTGGAGCAGAGCAGCTATGCTATCCGTTGCTGTCATGGTTTGGGCCTTCCCAGTTTCTGATAGCTACTGAAATAGAAATATCCATCTAATACAGGATGAAACGGCATGCAGTACACAAACAGGTCCTCGTGTCTCCTCTTCACCCTCCAGAGTGAGGGCAGGATAGTTCTCCAGGTCTTACTGCTGAATCCCTGCATTGTGGTAGTTCAAAAATGAGAGGAAGGGTAGTAAGGAAGTCAAAGCCTGACCCTATAACTGGAGAGCCCTGCCCAGGATAAGAGGAGACGTGTTTGTCAAGGGCCGAGAGACCTTACTATGGTGAGGAGCTACCACGGCAACAGCCATCCCTCGCCCAAGGGGTCACCGCTTCAGCATTTCGCCCTCTCCTCCCGAGCTGCAGCTGTGGATATGAAGCAGCTCCTCTTCTGGCCAGTGCTTCTGGCACGGTGGTTCTAAGGGCATTTATGTCACCCTTTGCTGTGCCGCATCCATCGCTGTTCCTTGTGGTTTCATTTGCACAAATATCTGTCCCCATCCCTCCCTGTATTTCCTCTGGAAAGGGGGATCAGTCCTGAACTTCCCATGCACACTTCAGCTCTTCTTCTCTGCAATGTGCTACCTCCTCCAGCCTCTTCATCAGTAATATTCAGTCTCCTGTCTACTACTTGGCTGATACTCATGCTCTGTTCTCCTCATAGTCACCTTTCCTCATTGCAGCATCTCTTATTTCCCCCCACCAAGTCCCTGCAGGTGAAATGGGGGTAGCAATGATGGCACAGCTGCTGATAAATTAATTATTCCTGTGTCAAATCAGCAGTCTCTCACCTGCCTTAACGCCCGTCTGCTCTGATGGCAAGATAAAAGTTTGTGAGCTTCAGGCACTTTCACTGACCAGAGGAAACATCTGCAGGTTGATGTTTGCCATTACAGAGGTGATCCTCTTGTCTTTTATATGCACAATGCTTTAAGTGAGTGTTAAAGAACGGCAGGAATAGAATCATAGAATGCTTTAGATTGGAAAGGACCTTGAAGATCATCGAGTTCCAACCCCCCTGCCATAGGCAGGGACACCTCCCACTAGATCAGGTTGCCCAAGGCCACGTCCAGCCTGGCCTTGAACACCTCCAGGGATGGGGCCTCAACAACCTCTCTGGCAAGCTGTGCCAGTGCCTTACCACCCTCAAAGTGAAAAATTTCTTCCTAATGTTCAATCTGAACCTGCCCTCTTCTAGTTTAAAACCATTCCCCCTCGTCCTATCGCTACATGCCCCAGTAAAAAGTCCTTCCCCAGCTCTCCTGTAGGCCCCCTTTAGGTACTGGAAGGCAACAATAAGATCTCCCCAGAGCCTTCTCTTCTCCAGGCTGAACAGCCCCAACTCACTCAGCCTCTCCTCATAGGAGAGGTGCTCCAGCCCTCGCATCATCCCTGTGGCTCTCCTCTGGGCACGCTCCAGCAGGTCCGTGTCCTTCTTATGTTGGGGACTCCAGAACTGGATGCGGTAATCCATGTGGGGTCTCATGAGAGTGGAGTAGAGGGGCAGAATCACCTCCTTTGACCTGCTGGCCACACTTCTTCTGATGCAGCCCAGGATATGGTTGGTCTTCTGGGTTGCGATCGCACATTGCTGGCTCATGTTGAGCTTCTTGTCAATCAGCACACCCAGGTCCTTCTCCTCAGGGCTGCTCTCCAGCCATTCCCCACCGAGCCTGTATTTGTGCTTGGGATTGCCCCGACCCAGATCTAAGACCCTGCACTTAGCCTTGTTGAACTTCATGAGGTTGGCTTGGGCCCACCTCTCCAGCCTGTCCAGGTCCCTCTGGATGGCATATCTCCCCTCCAGCATGTCTACCTCGCCAAAGAGCTTGATGTCATTGGCAAACTTGCTGAGGGTGCACTCGACCCCACTGTCCATGTCGCCGACAAAGATGTTGAACAGTATAAGTCTCACTACCGACCCCTGAGGAACGCCACTCGTCACTGCTCTCCACTTGGACATTGAGCCGTTGACTGCAACTCTTTGAGTGCGACTGTCCAGCCAGTTCTTTATCCACTGAGCGGTCTGTTTGTCGAATCCATGTCTCTTCAATTTAGAGACCAGGATATCATGTGGGACAGTGTCAAACACTTTGCACAAGTCCAAGTAGGTGACATCAGTTGCTCTTCCCTTGTCCACTGCTGCCGTAACCCCTTTGTAGAAGGCCACCAAATTTGTCAGGCATGACTTGCCCTTGGTAAGGCCATGCTGGCTGTCACCAATCACCTCCTTGTTTTCTACATGCCTCAGCAGAGTTTCCAGGAGGATCTGCTCCATGATCTTGCCAGGCACAGAGGTGAGACTGACTGGCCTGTAGTTCCCCGGGTCTTCCTTATTTCCCTTTTTGAAAATAGGAGTTATGTTTCCCCTTTTCCAGTCAGCAGGAACCTTGCCAGACCGCCATGACTTCTCAAATATGATGGTTAGTGGCTTAGCGACTTTATCTGCCAGTTCCCTCAGGACCTGTGGATGTATCTCATCAGGTCCCATGGACTTGTGCACCTTCAGATTCCTCAGGTGGTCTCGCACTTGATCTTCACCTACAGTGGGCGGTTCGCCTATAGGTGAGCTCTTTGCCCATAGGTGAGCTCCTTGCTCCAGACTCTCTCTTTTATGAGATGTCTAAATACCAATTTGGTAAAAGGACAGTACATACACAAACACACCAAAGTTTCTCTTTCTTGACAGATTTTTCCCTCTATGTTTCCCATATTCCTTAGCTGCACTTAACCATATCAATTGATTCAGCTATAATCGATGTATCTACGAGCAATCATTATTAAACATGTAGTTAAGCACCAATAATTTACAAGCAGGTAAAGACAATGAAAGTCTACTTGATTATTTATGCTACTTTCTTGCCTCTGCAAAAACAGTTCCTAAAAAACCTCTGTCAAATTGAAAAAGTAGTGAGTGTACGGTAAGTGAATGGACATTTCTGTGGACACAAACTATTTATAATGTATCTCTATTTATTTCTAAAGGTTAAACACTTCAAGGAGAACATCTCTGTTGGGAATGGTTCTGTCAGTCTGGGATCCAACCGGATGCGTGATATGATTTCTCTAATTTGACAATGTGGTTTAAAGAATGAAAAGGGATGAAACCCTGGTAAGCCTTTCTTCTTCCCACTGTGTGTCACTACCCCAGAATTTGCCTTAGAGGGGATCTGAAGTGTACACTTTCATATAGGAAGAATTCTATAAAGTAGTCAGTTCATTTCAGCACGGACACAAATTCTAAACCCTTCAGCCTCAATCTTTTAGCTGTGCGAAGTACTGAACAAGAAATCACGCACACCAAATGTACCTCAAGGAGCTGGCTGAGTTCAACTTGCCACCTGCCAGCAAGGCTGAGGGCTCCCTGTAACGCCGAACTGCAGCAGTGCGGGGACGTCTTTGCAGTCCTACGTGTAGGAGCACTTCTGTTGGCAGGGGACAGTGGGAAGGGCAGTGCCACATAGTGTCTTGTGCGTGCTGGGGGTTGGTTGCCCAAGAGCAAGGACCAGGTTTGCAGCTGGCCACCGATGCTCTGGAAGTCACAGCGGAGCTGAACAGAGTTGAGGTGGTGGGTGGCTGTGACCTTTTATTTTCAAATGACCCAACATGGGGAGAATAAGCAACAGGATGAGATCCCACTTTGCAGCTGTGTGGTCTCCACCGAGTGCCCTGCTGCTGCGCCTCTGCTCCACGCTGCAGTACGGCCGGCCAGGTCACTCCCGAGGCTTCGCCTCGTCTGAGGGAGCGGTGGGTTTCATCCCCCGGCTTTAGCTACATCTGCATTTAACTAACTAAAGCAGTCGGTGGCTTTTTTTATCTTTTAAAATTTGTCATTCACCCAGATACCTCCCAGTATTTACCCCAGAGTAATTCAAACCTGTTGCCAAACTGTTTTTCTCAGTTATTTTTTGTGACCTGTCTGAAGGTGGTGGAAGCACACACTGAAAACCACTGGAGCAAGCGATGGTGGAGGCAGGTAAGAAAGACACCTGGTTAAAATGCAAGTGGGAATACGTGCACAGCGTTTTGCAAAAGCTTCAATTAGTTTAATTGTTTCCGTTGAATTAATGCAATTTTACATTTAGATAAGCTCCTGAGGTATGACTCTTAAACTAATTTTCTTAGGAGTGTTTCAAAGTCTGGATGACTGTTCTTATTCCTGGCTTCCTAGAACTTTTTGGCTTTCTAGACGGAGCTGAAAGGGATGATGCAAAATCATCCCAGCTGGTTCCATGTAACCAGCACGCTCTAAACCAAGCGAAGGCACCGTCACTTGTTCCCCAGCACACGTTAAACCAGTCCCAGGGGGAAGCTGTCCTAGAGCCAGCTTGCCTTGCCTAGTTTTAGTGCTCAGACACATGATCAATTTAGGGGAACACATCAGCCAAATGTGTTCATGTTGCCTTTAATCAGGGGCAAAGGAAGATTTCTTTCACTGTGCAATTACATGTTAATGCCATTTGACTCAGACCTTATTCTCTTGTAATTTTGGGAGCTGGTTTTGAGAGCAGAAGCTCCTCAGAAGCTAGCATTGGCGATGGTTGAGGGGTCAAGGCTGGTGTGTGCCAGCCTTGCTCATCCCATCAAGAAGTCACCGCAGCAAATCGATGGAGCCGCATTAATGTTAGCGGCAGAGGAAAGCTGGCAGACCTGGGGCTGTGGGTGCAGTAGGGAAACAGAGTGAGCCAATGCTTGGGAGCCTCAAAATCCTCATCTAGTGTGCAAGATCTTTGACTGTCATTCTTCTATGATTTGAAAACGCGCTTTAAAAATACGCTTCCACAAGGACCAGTCTTCCCTTTGCCGAAGGCTAGTACCACCCCAGTGGGCAGCCTTTGCAGTAAGCCTATCTAGCCTGTTATGACAGGGTTAGGTTTGTGCTGACGATAGCAGTGTTGTTTGTTTGCCAGACACAAGGCAGTTCTGTGAGGGCACAGTTTGTTACAGGTCCTACACAGGCAGCAGCATCTTATAATTCATTTTCAAGTTGCAAAGCACGTGGAGAGGTTTGTTCCTTGGAGGTATCTCTCAAAGTGAAGCAAAGCCAGAGGATTTAACTCAAACAAATGGCATTTGTGTACATGCTATTGGCTAAATTCAGATTTTACTTCCCCAAGGAAAATCTGGAATAATCCCATCGAAGGGCTCTGGATTTAAAGCAGTCCCTCCTGTTGGTGTGTGGCCTTGTCTCTGCTCTCATGGGAAGGAATGCCTCCAGCGGGACGGACCGGCTGCAGCAGGCATCGCCCTGGTTTACTCGCCTGACCCCAGACGAAGATCAGGCTCTACGTGACTTCAGTGCATACTGCGTTTTCTTCCATGGCGCGGCAGCGACTGCCGCATGCTGTATTTTGAGCAGCGAGTTGAGAGGATTACTGACAACCAGCAGCAATGCGCGGAGAGCGTCCCCCCGCCGTGATGCACAGGGATTTAGGCATGTAACTCCTGACGCAGCTGCATAATAGACACAATAAACTGGTTTTGCATCAGTCCCTAATGCTTTGCCCAGCTGCCGTCCCTGGAAAGCACCGCTCGGCTCTGCAGAGAGCCACTGCAGCCGGTGGGGTAAGCGGGGCCAGACCAGAGCCGTGTCCCCCAAGTGCTGGGTGCAGATGTAATGGGGTGAGGATGCTGAACCCCTCCTTGAGCCCCCTCCACCCCAGCTGTGGCTGCCCTGAGAGCTGGTCTGGTCCTGCAGGGAGAAGAAATCCCTTGCAAGAAAACTGCTGCGCTCCTCAATGAGACTTTCCCTATTTAAATGGCGGTCTTGCAATTCCTCTAATACTTATCAAGGCCGCAGCAGTGACCAGGAGTGTCGCTTGATCCCTGCCCAGCCATTTCATCCTTTAATTCAGGTTAATGCTCCAAAGAAATACTGTACTTATCGCCATTACACAACCACATGTCAGGCCGTCCTGCTGGGAGGCATTTCAGTGCCCGCGTACCTCATTTTAGCATCGACTCATCTCAAAACTATTAAGCTCCTGACGCTCTTTGCATCATGTTGATTTATTTTATGAATCAAATGAGGATAATTTCTCAAGGCTATAAGATGTAAAAATCTCTGGGTCAGGACCACATTTTATTTGCACTGATTTAAGGCTGTGGCTGTAGCTTATTCTAATTTTTAGGTTCTTTATCTTTTTTTGCATTCCTTACTAAGAGGTGTGATCTTGAATTATTTTTTTTTAATGGCTAGCAGTTTATGGAGAGATTTTAAAAGGTAAGTACTGCATGTGCTACTTATTGTCTGAACCCCCCAAACTTTTAAAGTGCACCTTGCCTTCTCCCTCTTCTCTTCCCACTCTCTCCGGCTGCCGGCCTCTGCCTTCCTCAGGCGCAGTGCACTCATGGCTTGACAGGCTCCTTTTCCTCCCACTGCCTACAAGGTGGAGCTCCAAATCCCTGCTACCTGTGTGGGATTTAAGGGAGGAGGATGTGTGGAAGCATCTCTGCTGGCTTTCATCTCCCAGACAGCATCCTTCATCTCCTTCCCCTTTCAAACCCATTGCCGCTCTTTTGGCAGCAACCACCGAGGAGCTCCTGCTGGGACCCCCTTTCACTGCATTTAAGGTGTACAAATTAAAAAATGGAGCCCAGTAGTTGGCAGGATGGGTTGGTGCTGTACATTAAAGCTTCCTAGAGCACAATTAGCAGAGCGAGGGTTGCTCCTCAGGTGTGCTTTTCCAGTGAGCAGGCTCCTCGGTGCTCACCCACACCTACCCAGCTGGCAGCAGCTCACGTGAGGATGTTTGTACGCAGGTACGTTCATGGTCTGTAGTTTACACACCGGTGCCGAGTCAGAATATATTAGAATGAAAAGATTTTCCTGCAAACATCTTTCCATTGCGGGAAGGCTTTGCCTTTGTATTTAAAAAACACAACAGCTGCCCTGCCCGACTTGTGGCTGTGCTCTCAGACCTCTCTTTCAATTTGCAAACCCTCACATTTTTTCCCCCCAGCAGTGCAGACTCCAGCACAGCAAATTTAATGCTGCTGACAACAGACTTGCTTTTCTTAGTTACCCTTCTTGGGCCTCTCAGATGTGGCCTTTGACCTCTTGGGGCCCAAAGCTACGTTAGACGGCACGTCCCAGAGCAGCAAGCTCTGTCTCCATCAAAGGTTTAGAAGGATCGTTGTCAAATGCGACGGTTGACTTGGTTAGACTCATTGAGAAACTAAATTTACTTCCTCAAAGTTTGCATTGCAAGCGTGCCCTAAACCTTTCCCAGGCTGTCCGGACTGAGATAAGATTTTTTTTCTGAAGGACAAATAAGCATAGTTTCAAGTCTGTAAAGAAAACAACAGCTGACAGGAAAGAAAAAAAAAGTGTGGGAAGCAATGTTTTATTTTTAAATGGTTGAAGTGTGAATGTGCTCAGTTAAGGGGAGACTGTCTAAAATACAGAGAGGGAATCGGTGCCTAAATACCACTGGTGTTAGCTTATTGAAATTCTCCCGCGTTCTCCCACATACTTCTATTCTTGGCCAAAATACAGCCCAGCCCCTCAGGCAGCAGGGAGAAAGGCAGGGGTGTTCCTCCTGTCCCTCCTGGGACCTGCTGGACAGGTGGCATGGAAATTCTTAGTCTCTCTATCTTTGATGTGTACTATATCCAGCTCCCCTGCGGGTTGGAGGGAGATTTCTGGTGGCAACCTGCACCAGGGTCCAGCCTGAGCGTCCAGCGGGGGCAGTCCTCTCTCCGGGCAGAAGGCACTGCCTGCTCCTCGGAGATGCCTTCCAGGCCTGTGTTTCTGTCATTCATTCAAATGTGGCTGTAGAAAGACAGGAAAATATTTCATTTCAGACAAGTTAATGAACTCCCATTTTCAGCCCTTAGTCCTTTAAATAGCAGAACAGGAAATATGAGTAACTTGCAACATCTGACAGAAAAGGAAAGTAGCTGCTTCGTTCTTTTATGGCCTGTTACCCTATCAAACAGTGACGTGAGAATGTGTTGGGACAAACCTGATGAGGTGCTCTCTGCCGTGAGGTGCCTATTAGGCTGTTTGCTTTTCCCCTCTTTAAAGGTGTCGTTTGCCTTACGATGGATCCTGAAAATACCCCAGGTAACCACATGCCCAGCGCTGGCCGAGAATCCCGAGTAGAGAATTGTTATTGCAAGGTCTGAGAAACCATTTGACATCTGGAAATTATCCACTTTACAAACATATCCTTTATAAAGAAGTAATGCTCTCCAGGTTTTAGGAGGGATTTCCAATATACCACAGGGGAAAAAAAAATCTTTTGCAAAAACAGAGCGATTAAGGATTTTAGCTTACACTAGCAACCCCGGTGTGAAGCACCTGGCTGGGTGCTCTGGGCGCTAAGACTGGTGACGGCTGTGTCACCGTATCCTCCTGCGCTCAGGAGAAGGGTGATGTGCGGTACCCACGTTCAGCTAGCAGAGCAGATGGACCCCAATATCTTCTTGGCATAACTTGTTTTAGCAATCCAAATCCAGAATGTTCTCTTTGCCATTACTCAGGACAGATACATTTTATTGCTGTTCAGGACATGGGTAGACTCTTTTATACCACTCGCCTTTTTCATAGCTTAATTGTTTCCAGCCTTCCTTACTGGAAGTGAACTAAATATATATTTAGCATGGAAAAAAAAGTGAAAAGAGGTGTTTCAGACATATGTGGGAAGATGCAACTAAAAGCCTACTTTAAAGTGGTTCCAGGTCTCAATCATAGCGGGAGTAAAGTTTTGAGAAAATCTGAAATAATTTTTCAGTATACTTTGGGGAAGATGGGAGAAATAGGAGTCATCATTCATAGGAAAATCAATGCAGAGGATGCTACAACTTTGTGCTAACTCCTCATTCCAGCCACTGAGGAGCACGGATTGATTGAATGGTGCCTTGCTGTGCTACAGGCTCAGGGCAGATGGATTCCCCAAGATATACACAGAAATCAAAAGGAAACTGGGCTTCGTATGTTAATGAGCAACCGATTACACTGCAAAGAATGTTTTGCAGCTGCTTATCTTCCACTTGTAAACAAGACACCTCACTGATCCGAAGCAGGTAAAACAATGCTGCAACAGCTTTTGTCTCTTAAAGTGTTGGAACCAGGGCTGTGCCAGCTCTGATATAAACCCTATAATCTAAAAATTAAACCAGAAATTGCAGTGTGTATTAGGATTCAGGAAAGGCTTATATTTATGTAGGGCTAATAAGACTAATAATAACTCTTACTATGATGAAGCTTTTATTTTTAAAAGACACGTACATTCCTTCCTCAGCATGCAGATCCATCTCTTCCTGCAAGTGGCAGTAACCAAGACTGAATGAGACTGTCAGACACCATGGTAAGCATTATTTTGGATAATCGGCCCCAGGATATAATCTCTTCCTAAACCCATCTGCGTGCACAAGATTGTACCCTGATTGCATGGATGTGAATGGTCTTCCCAGGAAGGGCCAGGCAGCTATCACCATCTGCTGTAGCAATTTGTACCCTTTTCCTTACCAGCATCCTGAGCAGCCCGC
The DNA here is from genome assembly GCF_965231255.1 of Vanellus vanellus. Lineage (NCBI taxonomy): Eukaryota > Metazoa > Chordata > Aves > Charadriiformes > Charadriidae > Vanellus > Vanellus vanellus. Next base: position 144,740,831 of record NC_138906.1, read on the forward strand.
TCTTCCTAGATAAGGAGTTGGACGCTAAATTCAACCTTCCTGTCTCTGGTGGCTGCTTCCCTCCTTCCTGTGGACGCTGTTGACGTCGGGGCGGTCAGGACATGGGCTTCCGAGCACAGTCAGATTGCTGAGTATTCCAAAGCTTCGTTGCCATAGCTGAAAGATGTATGTTCACTGTATTTAATTACTAGAACATATATTGCATTGTCTTAGAGTAAGGCCACATTGCTTGCCTTTAAATATAGATTGAAAAATTTTATGGCTGTGTATTAAATATCCTACCAGTGTTCAAGAGCTAGTTAACATTTTTTCCCCTCTATAAGCAACCGCTTTTTTAAAATAGATATATTTAAGGTACTTAGAGCTAGAATATTATGCATTTGTTTGACCAGTATGAAAATGTCTTCCTCCTCTCTGCCTCCCAGTGCTTTAGTACAAGCTTTGAGGCTGTAAGGGTTTCAGTTTCACTAAACTCTCATGAAAAACTTCAAGATCATTTGCTTATATTTGAATAACAGTTACAAACCACTGGCTAAGAGGATTTTTAGCAGCCCTGAATAATTAGCTCTTATAACTAAATATAATATCTGACTACAACAGACTACAATAACTAAATATCATATCTGACTATGTTAGCTCTTTTATCTAAAACCTGTCACCAGGAAACAGCTTTCAAGATACTGCAGGAAACCCTTCTCACAAATTTTAGAAGAAAAAACCCAAACCCAAATGAGCCGCACTCAGCTCACGTGTTCCACAGCATCCTCATGTGGAAGTGAGCAGGTACCTTCTGAGGTTGAAGGTCCCTCCTGCACTTTGCTTCCCTGTGTTCCTGGGATGGAAGTGACTGAAGGGGAGCGGATGGGGGGCTGGGTTCACCCCCATCTTCTGGGCCAGACCCTGACATTGCAATCCTGAAAGACTCCAAGAAAGGACACCTCCCGCCTGAAGTTTTGTCTTTGCTTTTGGCAAATTGTTTGTGGGTATTTGAAGGTCTCCCTGCAGCATGCCATTTTCGTTTCTTCCACGTAGGTGTGTCTTTAGTTTAGAAGCAAACAAAAAAACCAATGGCTTATTTCTTGCCTGAAACAATGTTTTCAGAGAACTTTTCTATACACAACCTCTCACAGTGTGCTACTCAGCCTTGCTAGTTCCTATTTTCTCTACAAAACCTTTTTTGTTCAACTATTTCTCCTATTACAGGGAAGGAAGGAAGTAAAAAATGAAGTGTTACAGAGATCGTTCACCTATGGTGTAACTAGGCTAAATTCAGATGATATTTTACCAGTAAAATAAGCAAACTCTCATTTCATGGTTTAGATATCAAGGGAGGTGATTCTGCCCCTCTACTCTGCTCTGGTGAGACCCCACCCGGAGTACTGCATCCACCTCTGGAGCCCTCAGCACAGGAGAGACATGGACCTGTTGGAGAGGGCCACAAAAATGATCAGAGGGATGGAGCACCTCTCCTATGAGGACAGGCTGAGAGAGTTGAGGCTGTTCAGGCTGGAGAAGAGAAGGCTCCAGGAAGACCTTATTATGGCCTTTCAGTACTTAAAGGGGGCTTGTAAGAAAGATGGGGACAGACTTTTTAGTAAGGCTTGTTGCGATAGGACAAGGGTTAATGGTTCTAAACTGAAAGAGGGAAGATTCAGACTAGATATAAGGAAGACATTTTTTACAATGAGGATGGTGAAACCCTGGCACAAGTTGCCCAGAGAGGTGGCTGGTAGGCCATTTCTGAAAACATTCAAAGTCAGGTTGGACACGGCACTGAGCAACCTGATCTAGTTGAAGATGTCCCTGCGCATTGCAGGGGAGGTTGGACTAGATGACCTTTAAATGTCCCTTCCAACTCAAACTATTCTGTGATTCTATGATTCTGTGATATGTTGGTGCTTGTAGTTAAAAGCACCTCATCACTTCTACAGAAATAGGACACAACTTCACAATTAGAGGTCATGTTTACTTCCATCCACTGTAAATCTGCTTTGTATATTCACACTTACCGGATTCCCTAAGAACCAGGAGGGAGTTCAAACTGAAAGAACCACTGTGTGTGTGTGTGTGTGTGTTTGTGTGTTCATGGGAAGCAGGGTGTTTGCAGATGTGCAGCTGACACAACCTTTTAAAATTCACTCTTCACCAAACCTTAGCCAGGGCTTGTGGCCTATGAACTGCAGGACGCAGGTCTTTGGATGGCTCTTGCTGCCATTACTCTCACTGCCCTGCAGCATCGCAAGTCTTCTGCATGGCTTTCTGACATAGAAACAATTTTTTGGTATTTCTAAATTTTGACCTCTTACCATTTGCTTTTTAAGACCTGCCATCTTTTCACATCTTGGGTGATGTGCTATATAAATTTTGTGCTGGACATCGAGATCCTAAAGTACACAACCTCTACTTGCCAAAACCACTTAACAACATTTTCAGAGAAAATTAATTTGGGCAGGGTGAAAGGTAAATCCTGAAGGAAATTTAGTTCTTCCACTACTGTTGTTAGAGGATAAACATACATACGCTTATGTATATACACAGACACACACACACACACACACACACACACACACACACACACACATTTTTATGCTTCTTTTTGTGACAGCAAAAAAACTTAATCCGCTTCAGTATCGGTCAAGGACCACTTGAGGACCATTTGGATGAAGTCACACAAAAATCAAGTGGAGTTGCCATAGATCTGGCTACCCCACTTACAATTTCACCAGTGGAAAATAAATGCAAGAAGCCTAAATCGGTTGAATGTAACCCTTCATTATTCCAGAAAAAAGAAGTATGAGCTTGCATTACTGAAGCAGAAGCCTATAACACTCAGCGGTGTTGCTCTGCCCTCTGCAGACTAGATCGTACAATCACATTTTACCCCAAATTACATTTAAAGCATAACAGAATAAAAGTGGTCAATGTGAATTAAACATACGTGGCCACTACCTTCTAACGGCACTGTGATACTGCAAGTCAGAAGTACGGAAAGTCAGGAGGAGTCCTGGGTCAGTGGGTGTTTTCTGTGTGTTCTCATGGAGTCCACGCTGCCCACTAAGTCTGGGAAATAATGACAGCCTGAATAGCACCAAGACCTGGAGTCCAAATTCAGAACCGAGTCTAGGAAATATTTATGTCTGGGACTCTAACGTATGCCACGCAGCATTTCTTCATGATGGAGAATCAGTTTGTTCCAACTCCCATATGTAGAGCACCTTCTTCCTGGTAATAAGAACAGCTTTCTACAGCAAGGTCTAGGGGAGAGTAAATGCTGTGATTCCTTGACTGAACTCCCACTTTTAAGTGACCATTATGATGCTAGTGATAACCTGCCTTGACTGACACACAACGGTACCAGCATCCCACTCTGCAAGAAATTGAGCTATATGCCACCTCGCACAGCAACTGGCTCCATCTTTTATCCTGGTAAACATCCAAGAAACACGGTAAATTCATCCACCTTTATGAGCTCTCTATAACATAACCTGTCCTCCTCGTGTTATCTGCTGAAGAATGTTAAAGCTCATTTACTTCTCAGGTATTTGCTATAACTCCACTGATGTGAGAAAACACACGCAACAGTACTTACTGTTTCTTATGAGCTGGACAATGTTTTTGTACTAAGGGCATTTCATAACCCTTCTAAGAGAGAAAAACATGGTCCTACACCATTTTCAGAAGGCTTCTCCTGTATAGGAATACCACAATAGAATTTACACAACACGCAGTTCAGCTTTGTCACATCTTTTTATTTTATTGAAGTGTTGACATTTGAAACATATTTTCCTCGAAGCACACGTGCTGAGGCAGCATATGTGGCCCTCACAAATGAGCGCACCTGACACTGCTTTACCCTTCCAACCCTTCCAGGTTGGCCTGTCTGCGGTTATCGAGTGTCACACAACAGACAAAACTGGTCAGGTCTTGTGCAAAAAGAGCCTGTCAGTAAGATAAATTTGCCTACGCAGCTCCCAATACAGTTCCTTTCCTATTGTGTGACACCACATGTGCTGGTTACATGACCCAAAGACTCACATGTCAGGAAACAAGAGAAGTGAGCGGTCTTTCGACAAGTGGCAGCCTCCAGTGCCTAGCATTTGCAGAATACCTTCAGTACAAAACTGAAATGGGTGTTCCGAAAAACAAAATCCTTATTCCATTTTAGACAGTGCAGAGCCTGCAATATGTAATGCTATTATGCTCTTCAGTAAGTTAAATTTTATGGCAGGGCAAGATCCGTAATAATTACTCTTCTGAGCTATATTCAGCATATGGGTTGGATACCCTCCATAGTTTGCAGGTAAAACAACTGAGATATACAATTAGAACAGCACATTAAAATTTGATAAAGAGAAGCTCTCAAAATGTACTATGTACATCTGAATTGGATTCCTATCCAGAAGTACAGCAGGAACACAGATTTAGAAAAGTTGGTATAATATAAAACCCCTGATTACATTTCCAAGTGAATGCTTTTGCGTGGATTCTCATTTTGTCATCCTTCATTGCTTTTGTTTTGTTGAGGGATCTGCTACAGGCTAACGCGGCAGGCTAGAAAATGTGCAAGCACATCACCCAAGCAAAATGAAAGTCTCAAGTTTTCACCTTGTCCATTTCACAAACAGAAGTTATATTACTGCTTCCAAAGTAAAAAAATGGAGAAAAACAATGGTCACATTTATACTTAGCAAAAGTGCTCTCCAGTACTTCCGTTTGACAACAGCTGAATGGCATTCTTAAACAAAATTCTTTACATAATCCCTGCTATCTCAGATAACTGACACGGAAATATCACTTAGGGTCTGGGCTACATCTCGAAAATCTTGTGCAATCTTACAATACCTTCATCAAATGAACATTGAAACTCTAATATTATCTTTCTTTACATTCTTTTCATTTGAGGACTTTGGAGTGGTTTGTAACATGTAACTGAAGAAAGCAAAGGAAGGGAAATCAAATACTCAATACCACTCCTATTTCGAACAAAATAATTATATTTAATGACATCGTAACTATTCTCAGATCTGGAAATATGCTAAATTCTGTAATGAAAACCAATACAATAAGCACTGTTTCTGCATCAGTTTAAAAATTCACTTGGGCAAAGAGCTATCATATCCCACCATTCTGACCAAGGCCAGAAAAAAGTAACTACACTTGAATAAACATGATGATTTCACAGGAATGCACAGGTTTCCACTCACACTTAAAATTAAGATTCTCTTCTAACACTTTCAGTGCTTGGAGTGAAATTTTAATGGTGTTTGTGATTCAATCACCTGACAACAATCTCTATCCAGAAAGAGAATTCTTTCTACAATACTCTAGGTTAACAAGAGAAGTGGGCCTGTGTGAACCTCATGAGGTTCAGCAAGACCAAGTGCAGGGTCCTGCACCTGGGTCAGGGCAACCCCTGGTATCAATACAGGTTGGGGGATGATAGGATTGAGAGCAGCCCTGACGAGAAGGACTTGGGGGTACTGGGGAATGAAAAGCTGGACATGAGCTGACAATGTGTGCTCACAGCCCAGAAGGTCAACCGTATCCTGGCTGCATCAGAAGTGTGGCCAGAAGGTCAAGGGAGGTGATTCTGCCCCTCTACTCCGCTCTGGTGAGACCCCACCTGGAATACTGTGTCCAGCTCTGGAGCCCTCAGCACAGGAAAGACATGGACCTGTTGGAGTGGGTCCAGAGGACGGCCACAAAAATGATCAGGGGGCTGGGGCACCTCTCCTTTGAGGACAGGCTAAGAGAGTTGGGGTTGTTCAGTCTGGAGAAGAGAAAGCTCCGGGGAGACCTTATTGTGTCCTTTCAGTACTTAGAGGTGGCTTATAAGAAAGATGCGGACAAACCTTTTAGCAGGGCCTGTTGTGATAGGACAAGGGGTAATGTCTTTAAACTAAAAGAGGGAAGATTTAGATATAAGTAAGAATTTTTTTTTACGATGAGGGTGGTAAAACACTGGCACAGGTTGCCCAGAGAGGTGGTAGATGCCCCATCCCTGGAAACATTCAAGGTCAGGTTGGATGGTGCTTCGAGCAACCTGATCTAGTTACAGATCATAGGATCATAGAATGGTTTAGGTTGGAAAGGACCTTGAAGATCATTGAGTTCCAACCCCCCTGCCATAGGCAGGGACACCTCCCACTAGACCAGGTTGCTGAAGGCCACATCCAGCCTGGCCTTGAACACCTCCAAGGATGGGGCCTCAACAACCTCTCTGGGCAACCTGTTCCAGTGCCTTACCACACTCAAAGTGAAAAATTTCTTCCTGATGTTTAAGCTAATCCTGCCCTCTTCCAGTTTAAAGCCATTCCCCATGCCCTAGTAAAAAGTCCTTCCCCAGCTCTCTGGTAGGCCCCCTTTAGGTACTGGAAGGCCACAATAAGATCTCCCCAGAGCCTTCTCTTCTCCAGGCTGAACAGCCCCAACTCACTCAGCCTCTCCTCATAGGAGAGGTGCTCCAGCCCTCGCATCATCCCTGTGGCTCTCCTCTGCACACGCTCCAGCAGGTCCATGTCCTTAATGTCGCTGCTCATTGCAGGGAGATTGGACTAGATTACCTTTAAAGGTCCCTTCTAGCCCAAACTATTCTATGATTCTGTGAAGACTGAGGGATGAGGTGACCTAGGAGAAATACTGACTAATGTTGTCAATAGATATTGGTGTTAATATTTCTTACTTCTCCTACACTCTTCGTCCTTTTGTCTCAATTCCTTCCTAGCCTCCACTTTTTAAGTGCTGCAGTCTGTCTTCTTGTCATAAAAATCACTAGAATGGATGTCTTGAACTTTTGGTTTTGCAGAATTTGCTCCCCATGGTTGGTAGTGCAAACTGTTCCAGAGGGGTTGACTATTTCTGTTGGTTTGTTTAAAGGAGAGCACAGGAGACATGCTCCTTTTCCAAGTCACATAAATCTTGGTCTCATGAACTGAGATGGGTGTTAGAATTTTCCCTGTTTCCTGCTCACACGTTGCAAGCCTAACTTGTTCCCTACATTGTGGCACAAGTTCCAGTGCAAACCCAGGCCAAAAGAGCATCCTGTGGGGCTACTTGGTCATCAGTTTCAAATGGCCTTGGAACATGCAAGCCAAGGCAACTCAGCACTTTTTGAAATGGATTCTTCTTCAAGAAGAAGAATGGAAACTAGGTTTATTCTTCTCTAGGGCTTGTTAATAAATTACATACTACTGCTGGGTTCTTCTCTTGTTCTCTGGGAATGGAAATCGCTCAGGTCCACCTGAAGAAAACCCAGGAACACTTACTGCTTAGTCCACATGGGGGCTATCTCTTCACAGATGACAGAAACGCAAGCAGACCTCTTCCAGTAGCTGATTTGAGCATTAATCAACTGGTCTCTGGATCTCTCTGTCTCCTGAACCTGCAGTTTTAGGCTCTAGCAGTTGAAACTTCAGCCTGAAACACCAATTGCACTGAAAACAATACATCTATACCATTATGGCAAGTAGTACCTCTCCAAAGCCAACTCACCTCTGAACCTACTAGCAAGGCTGCATGTGGCACCGGAACACACACTCGAGAGCATGGAAGCACTGCATATGTAAGCACTGCCAGGCCTACCAGGCACACTGCTGGTCTTCTGCATGTTCTAAAAAAACACTCACAGAGGGGGAAGGTGAACAGGATGCAGAGTACACTATGCCTCTGGTCACTACTGGGATCTGCTCTTTCAGACAGGTACAAAGTGACAGATTTGAGAGATGACCTCTGTAAGAAGCACCATGCAATTGTTTTGCAAAAGCTTAGAAAAAGAACAGATTGACAATGTACAGTGTAGGGCCATGACACAAAAAAAGAAATGGCTCTGTATGGAATTGCACAAAGTAATTTTGAATTTATCTGTACAGTATCACATACTGCATAGCAAAAATACTGACAGACTTCCCATTTTGAGACACTTTTCAATGTACTAATTGCCAGGACTGGTAATCCTTTCCTTCCTCTCTGCCTGCCCAAGACCCCAATCCATCTCTTGTGTTATTTATACATAATGAAAAGAGCAAGCTCATAAACTATAGTGACATTAACTGTAATCAAGACAATTCACCAAGTAACATGATACTGGAAGCAGTTTTACGATGTTACTGGGGGAAGGGAGTGTGTTGAAACGGGACAGTTACACTTTCTGAATATGCAGAATTTTGAAGTGAAGCTGCAGTGAAAGCTAAATGAAACTGAAAAAAAATATCCAAATTTGAACGTCAGTGGGGATATATATTTCCTCACTCATGAAAGCCTGAGCCTTTTTCCCCTTGAAAATATTGATAGAAGAGTCATATATTCTTCAGAATCTCTTTGAAATTGCACAATATTTAATAATTGCACAATAACTTGTTCACCTCTTGCTGTGAAGGGAGATCCAAGAAATTCACTGTGGTAAAAGTCTTTACTCAGCAGAAAGTGCTCTAAAGAAAGCAGTAGGAAGTGGAAGGAAATTTCCAGCACCTGCAGTTTTTGGCTACTGGTGTGTAAAATAAAGTTAAGTTTTGGGGTGTGCTGAAACCTTCGAGGTGAGAGCTGATCTTGCAGTAATTTTTTAAGAGATCTACAACCACTTGCTCATTAACAGCTATAAGCAAAGCAGAAGAGCAGTATTAATTTCCGTGCAGAAATTCATATGCCTGAGTGTCATGGCTGCATCCCAACTCACCATTTTGAGTCCAAGATTTTGCAGACATGGAAAATAAAGCTCTCTGCTAGATATGAGGAACAGTCTCAAAGTGCTTTGCCCCATGCCTCAATCTGTCGACTTCCTCTTCCTTTCTTTAACACTACTGAGTATGAGCTTTAACCTCATTTAGCTTCCAGAAAGCCTCCAAATTGGTTGTTTCTTCTAATAATTCAACTCCCCATATTACTTGCAAGACAGTTAAATTGAAAACAAAAGTTTTCAGGTTGGAGTCTGGGTCTTATAATCTATTTCTAGATATAAGTATTCAGGTTTCCATCTGTTCTCAGAAAACTGTGTGGGAAACAAATTGAGTTTATAACCTGTTTCCACACAAGTAGGTACCATAAACAAGAGGACTTCATTCTGCATGTTTACCACAAACCCACCGAAGCTGCTGGTCTGTTTGGAGGTCAGTTAGTTCGTCAATGGATCTCCAGCTGCACTGACAAGCATATGCTCGTGCTCCTTTCTTCTTTATCATCTTTGCTCTTAGTTTACTGTGCTCAGGCATGTTATTCCTGCCAATCAAGTGAATTCATTTTAGGATCATGCATTTTTTTAAAAAGAAAAAAGATTCATGAGGCCATTTCAATTCAGAAAAGCTCTTAAGAACATCTTTGAGTACCACTGTCATGAATGAATTTAGGGATATGTTTAAATTCTGTTTTGAACATAATTCTTTCCTCAGAGCAGTCTCGGTACATAGTTGCTGTATTCTCCGATCAACTGGAGATTGACGTTTTTGTAAACAATGTTCTCTGTCGGGTTTAGAGAAGCTGTATCAGCCTCCAGAGAAATAATTGGGAAGAAAACCAGGTAGAGTTAATTCTCATGTTAAGAAATCATCCAAAAATTTATTTATCTTATCAAACTTATTGTAAAAATCCCTATGCAGAATGGGTACAACTACAGAGTTAAACTTTTCACCAAGAACTGTTAATCAGGATTGTTGTTAAAGTGACTGAAATGAAATGGCCGTAAGAGGGAAGAATGTACATCAAATCACAAATAATTGCTGTGCAAGCATCAACCACAACAAATGAAAAATCAACACGGCTATTATATAAACAATTTGTTTCAAAAAACAAGTGAAATTTTAGCATTTTAAGTATCCCTGCTCTCATGACCTCCTCCTGGCCATCAATTACTGGCCACTGAATTGCTCAAAAACAACATTAGCAAGCCCAGTTAAATAAAGGAAATCCAAAACAAACATCAAAGGAAGAATTTTTAGAAAAAGAGGTCAGACACCTATTAATGGAAGGCAAATGTTTAACCTTCAACTTTGCTTTTTAAAATTTAAGTTAGTTAAAATAAATAGCTAAATATCTTGCTAAAGATTACAGATTTTAATCAGTTACAAATATCTGATACTAATACCTTTCATGTCTTTTTTTTTTTTTTAAATTTATTAATTTCAAGATCTCAGAAGAAGAATAATTTGGACTTTGGGTAAGTAAAAGAATCATATTTTTATTTAACCTTTCCAGCTACCAAACTCATCTCAGGAGGCTAGTGCAGCACTGTATTTTTAAAGCTGCTTTAAATAATAAAATAAAATTTAAATTTTATTAATTTATTAAAATTTAAATTATTATTAAATAATAAAATAAAATTTAAATAAAATTTAAATTTTAAAAAAATAAGATTTGCACTCAAAGAGAAATTCAAATTTCGAAATTGGAAGGAAAATACAGGAAAAACCTTACATGTAAAACAAGAAAAATAGTGGAAAAGGAGACGATGTATCCATCACTGTTCTACTCCAGCTGTCGCACCCCCTGGTGGCCAAGCACATACTCTGAACACATCCACTACCTCCATCAGTTAACGGGCACAAACAGGAGACTTTACTAAAATAAAAGGAATTCAAATTCGGTGTCTATATTAGCAGCATGCCAACTACACTGCCCTTCACTAAGCTGTGGCATTAGATACAGCTTTAGAGAAACTGGAAATAAGAACTCCTTAATTTTAAGTCTTCAAAAAATTTGAAATTAAAGACATCACAATGTATCACAAAAACAAAAATCCCACTCCTCCATTTAATCAAACCTTGCTTCAAAAAGAAGTCTGTTAAGAAATCAAACTATTTGATTTTCACTGAACATCACAGCATAATACTTGATACTGGAAAAGAGAAAATCTGTCCTGAAACAATCGTAGTCTGTGTGACTGAAGGTATAGTGAGAAGTACATGCTGAACAGTCTGCATTCATTTTGTAGGCATCCTGCAATAGCACCCCAGAGGCCAACCCATACCACAGATTATCTGCTTATTTCAGCAGTAAAGTTGCCTTTTGATCCACGAAACTTGCATTCTTTTGAAAAGCAGAGAGGGGGAGTGATGGGTAAAGAAATGTAAAGGCATGAAAACAGATTACGGGAGATGTTGCATCCCTCTCCCTGCAGACTTTCCCATCTGATCACTGAACAGGTTCCATACATGCTCCTTTTTAGGTAACACAGGAGTGCTCAGGACTTTTCATCTTTTCTGTTCCTGTCAAGCCTCAAAGCACAGTAACACAATACTAACACCAAACACCTCAGACATACCTGAAAAAAAGATAATCACAGGATTGATCCCAGATGCAGTCATTGAAAAGCAACACACGGAAGTCACAAGCAGTGCAACGTAGTTGATCACATGTTCTGGTGAAAAAAGAATAGAAAGCTTCAAGAGCTTATTAGAATCAGAGAAGCTACACGCATCATAACTGTTTTAAAGTTCAGCACTCACTCAGAAATACGAGAAACAAGGTTACCCTGTAATCTTAATTTTTTTAAATCTCTGGCACATTCATTATGGTATGTGTTTTAACTATATGATCATGTATTATTTTTACAGGTTCCTAACCACACTGAACACATAAAATAAACTGATATTCTCTTGATATATTCTCTTTGGTCCTTCTCACTGTTATGGCACCTGACCAGCATCCAAATATGCATCAAGTGTGTAATTACTTACAACAAAAAATTCCACATGGAAATGTAATAATATTCTATAGGATGTCAGGGATAAATGTTTGAAGTACCTCTCCTACTTAGTTCAGCTGCAGTTGCAAAGTACTCTGCCTATTTTCAGTTCAGGCTCTGGGATGACTTAAACCAGCCCACTGATTAAAGTGACATACATGGCACCACATAGAAAGCTGAAGAGAGGCAGGGACAAATAAAATACTCTACAGCAGTGATTTCCTTAACTACATTTTTGATTTTTGGAGTCTCATGTCTCATCTGCACACATCTTTCAACTCCTCAAACAAACAAAAGATCTAGTGGTCAACAACAGAGGACTGGAAGGGACGAGCTGACTTCAACTGCAGTTACAGGCAGCCATACGTTTAGATGAATATAAGGCTGTCCTGTCCAGTTCAAATGCACAAGAGAAACTCAGCTGTGATTAAAAATAATGATAAAGCAAGCAGAACATTCTTTTTCATGTTTCCTACCTTTTTGAAATATTTGTTCCTATGCCATACGGTGAAGAGCTTCCACCCAGGTACACTGGACAGCATCTATGTGGATTTCATTAAAAAATATTAAATTATAACAAAACATTTCGGAGGAAGTAGTACAATGCTTCTCCTAGTTTAACAGTATGGTACATCTAAAATAATATTTATTAAATACAGGCAAAGCATCCAAATACTTACGAACTATAGAATTTTAAAAATTCCATTACCAAGGTGTTCAAAGAGAAACTGTATGGCAACCACTCTCTATACCAAATATATATATGGACTATATATTGCAGCATTTGATGAATGTGTATGTCCATAAGGCAAAGGAAGCTGTTGTTCAATAACTTAAATAATGAGTAAATTTATAATAAATAATTTTGGCCACATGAAAGCACATTAGCAATTCTTCAAATTAATCCTTCTGTTTATCTTTGTTTTTCTTTACAAAGAATGCTTCTCTGAATACTCAGTTTCTTTCTTAGTTAATGTCAACACAGATTGAACAGTAGCAATATTATTTGACTGACAACAAGCTATAATCAAGCTATGTTCAACCAGCCAAAACATTTTTCACTTACCTTTTCCTATGAGCCTGTACAACACCACTATTGCTTTCAGCTGTGAGACTTGCAGAGTTAGACTTCAATTTCTATTTAAAAAGCAAACAAAGAATAAAAGGCAGCATTGCAGCAAGGTAACGATATTCTGGTTTACTTAATAAGCAGGACCCAGAAAATCTCAGTCACAAAAGAAGACTAAGAATTCGGGAATATTCTTGCTCAGGTTTCTGTGAGGCTCTTTGAGACAACAGCTGCTTAAGTAACAGATAGATGAGGAACAAGCCTTCTTGTCCCATACTGAATTCCCAGCTCTGCCTGAAGGAATTCAACACTACATGATCACTTTGACTTTACAATCAGGACTTAGTATTTCATGCCCTCTTTTTAACAATTATGCTTTTAAAACCAGTTTTAATTTAGGAACTTTCTCCTTCAGTGTTTTTGAGCTTTTGTATGACTGAAAACACATCAATGACTTATATTATTCAAAAAGATAAAGTGTATTTGAAAAGTTTGTTATTTGCTGCACAGAAAACAGGCTATTTTAATTCTAGAATGCTAGAATTCTAGATCCTAAATGGGAAGTCCTAGGGATATAAAATGATAAAATTATACAAATTTACTGACATAATTCTCTCTCAGACACACGTATTGTGGTATACAAGTGTTTTTTTGTTGGTTCAGATTTAGCCACTCGGTAAGAAATCAAAGACAAACAAAGCAAAACTAATGTCACTCATGAAAATAAGAGAATCTGCACAGGGGGTTATGAAGTATAAATACCACAATTTTCTACTGATGATACCTAAATGAATATCTATTTTCAACGTCTTCTATCACTGTGACTCTCCTGACAACATAAATTTGTGGCTTCATCTCCATCTCCTGCTGTCAAATGACAGAAGTCATTTGCAGATCATACAAAACAGGGAGCAGTGGTCGGTATGCCACATAACCGCACTGCCATTCAGAGGGACCTCAACAGGCTGCAGAAATGGGCTGAGAGGAATCTCTTGAAGTTCAACTACGGGGAATGCAAACTCCCACCCCTGTGAAGGAAATGCATCAGAACATGCTGAGGGCTGATTAGCTGGAAAACGGCTTTCCAGAAAAGGCCATGGGAAATTTGGTCAATGATAAGTCAACTATAAGCCAGCAGTGTGCCCTTGTAGCACAGGTCAACAGCATTCTGGGCTACATTAGGAGCTGGTGAAGAGCACAAGTCTTATGAGGAGTGGCTGAGGGAACTGGGGTTGTTTAGCCTGCAGAAAAGAAGGCTCAGGGGAGACCTTATCGCTCTCTACAACTACCTGAAAGGAGGTTGTAGTGAGGTGGGGGTCAATCTCTTCTCCCAAGTAAAAAGTGATAGGACAAGAGGAAATGGCCTCAAGTTACGCCAGGGAAGGTTTAGATTGGACATTAGGAAAAATTTCTTCACTGGGATGGTTGTTAAGCATTGGAACACGCTGCCCATGGAAGTGGTGGAGTTGCCATCACTGGAGGTAGTTAAAAAGATGTGTAGATGTAGTGCTGAGGGACATGGTTTAGTGGTAACTTGGCAGTGCTAGGTTAATGGTTGGAGTTGATGATCTTAAAGGTCTCTTCCAAACAAAACAATTTTATGATTCTATGACATTGCCAGCAGGCTGAGGGAGCTGATCCTTCCTCTCAGTTCAGCACTGGTGAGACAGAATCACAGAATCATTTTGACTGGAAGGGACCTCTTGAGATCATCTAGGCCAACTCTGCTGCTCAATGCAGGGTCAGCTTCAGCAGCTTCCCCAGGACTGTGTCCAGTTGGGTTTTGAAAATCTCCACAAATGGAGACTCCACAACCTCTCTTGGCAGCCTGTCCAACTGTATGATCACCCTCACAGTAAAAAAGTGTTTTCTTGTGTACAGATGGAATTTAATGTGTTTCAGTTTGTGCTCATTGCCTCTTGCCCTGTCACTGGGCACTACCAAGGAGAGTCTGGCCCCTTCTTTACTCCTCTGATCAGGTATTTACACACATTGATAAGATCCCCCTGGAGCCTTCTCTGCTCCAGGCTGAGCAGTCCCAGCTCTCAGCCTCTCCTCATATGAAAGATACTTCAATCTCTTAATCATCCCCATGGCTCTTTGCTGGAGTCTCCCCAGTAGCTCCATCTCCCTCTTGTACTAGGGAGCACAGAGCTGGACATAGTACTCCAGATATGACCTCACAGACATCACTGGAGTGCTGTGTCCAGTACAAAAAAGACATGGACAAAATGGTGATTAAGAACTTAGACCATCTGACTTACAGGTAGAGGCTAAGAGAGCTGGAATTGTTTAGCCTGGAGAAGACAAAGGTCGGGAGAATCTTATCAATGTATAAAACTACATGATGGGGAAGAATAAAGGAGATGTAGCCAGAGCCTTCTCAGTAGGGCCCACTGCCAGGAGGAGAGGCAACAGACACAAACTGAAATACAAGAAATTCCAGTTAAACATATAAAAAAAAATATTTACTTCTTGTGAGGGTGGTCAAACACTGGAACAGGTTACTTAGAGAGGCTGTAGAGTCTCCATCCTTGGAGATATTCAAAAGCCATCTGGACATGGTCCTGGGAAACCAGCCCTAGGTAGTCCTGCTTGAGCAAGTGGTTGGACTAGATGACCTATAGA